>NC_045790.1:39445520-39629811 GCF_009873245.2 Balaenoptera musculus | reverse complement strand
TCACCATTCTAAAAAAAGTGTATAGCCATTTAATATGATGCTTTGGTAAGTGAAAAATAATATTAAATTATACCAGTCAAATTGTGTTTTCACAAATGGCACAGGATCTACCCATTCCTTTACTTCAACTTCTTTGTGACCAAGAAATACAGTCATCTCTGGAGATGCCACCTCAGGTGAGGAGAGGTTGAGGGGCAAATACTCTAGCTTCTTCTTTCCTTCTGCTCTCTAATTTCTTCTTGGTGTCTGCCATTAGCTCAGACCACAGTTGCACTTAATAAATAGATGCATGGATAAATGAATTATGCATGCTTGTACAATAGAACATATTAATATCTACCATTCCACAATCTTTGTACACTTTCTGATTAACAGACTGGGCACAATTCACCCCTGGTGACTGGAAAAAACAGATAAGAAGGTAGAAAGAAAGATGCATAGTTAACTGGAATTTGCAGCCCCAAGCTGCAAATGATATACCAAAGGCCTCATAAGCTCTTAATGACATAGTTTTTAAGCACTGGAGGCCATTAAATCATGATTTCTACTAATACAATTAAGAAATTTTTAAATTATCTGGTAAAGACCAAGACAGGGATACTGGCACTCCTTGAAACTAATGTCACTACCACATTTCTGTTCTTCAATCATGCGCGCGTGTGTGTGTATACACATGCAAGAGTGTTTGTTATCTTATCATCACATAACTATTTTATTCCTTGCGTTCTTGCTGGTGAGCACCTTCAGTATGTCCCACCAACACTAGGTATATTTCTTAGTTACTGTCTTGGCAGTGTTTCTCAAACTTCAAGAAAACGTATTCAACCTCAGTTGATTATATAGAAAGGTGCATATATATATATATATATATATATATATATATATAAAATGTGCATATATGTATATGTATATGTATATACATAAAACATTTTTATTTTATAATATTTCACATAAAATTATAGTATTTTATAATAGTTTAATTAATTTTATGTTAATTAATAATATTTAATTAATAATATTAATCACAACATTTTAAATTGTAGAAAACATTTAGGCTCTCCAGTCAAAAAAATGCAGTCATTTTACTACATTCAGAATAGATGTACTTACATTTTACATTATGGCTATAATGAAGTCAGTTTGAAACTTTATTTCAATCTGCTGTAAAGCATGCTCCATTATATGAGAAACAGGACCCTTAAGAAAGGGCTTAGAAAGAAATCCTTCCAGCATTCTCATTTTCTGGCTATTTCAATCCATTACCAATTGAAGCAGGCTATTAGAGTAACGCTATTGAACAATAAATGGGAGGTGAATACAGAAACAATTATAATTTATTCAGCACCTATTATGTGCCTTTCTTTTTCTTTCGCTATGAAGTGCACACATTTATTTTGACAGGTTAAACAATGAAACTGAAAATACAGAACTACTGAGATACGGGTTATATTTTGAGGGATTGTAGTAGCAGAAGAGACACCAGGAATTATCTCAGAAGTTATAAAACCAACATCCTCATTTTACTAGCAAGAAAACTGAGGTCCAAATAAAACTACAGAAAGAATTTTTGTATACTCTATGCAATTATTCTTACTTATTCACTCTGCATCTACTGTCCGCCTGACACACGTAAAGATACGAGCTATCTAGGACTCTTCTTTCCATCATGAGGCTATTGTTCCTTTCTTGCCCTTAATTTAAGCCAATTCTAAACTCAATAAACATTTACTGAGTAACTTACACTTACTACAATATGCCTGGAACTTTTCTAGGATATTGAGAAACATCGATGTACCAAATACAGCCTTTTGGAACACCAAAACATCACAGCTAGAAGAAAATGTGGATATATATGTATATATGCATATATATATATAATTTTATGTATATGTATATACATTCTGAGAGAGAATCACAGAACACTGGTGATTGCTATATTTATGGGAAATATGAAATGAGTAAACACATGGGAAGGAAATTTACCTTATGCTTAAAAAATAATGACTATATTATTGGAAGAAATGCTTGAAACTATAATAGGAAGGGAGGAAACGGATATATTTATTTTTTGAGTAGACTTCAGGTAAAGATGTTAAACAGAAGCACATATGTTGCCATCTCCCCAAATCCACCTGTACTCACAGCAGACCTCGCTGCTGGATGACAACAGAATTTTGGGCTTCATTCAGACTCAGTTCCATGATTTTTCTTGAGACATTTCTCTAGGCAGCTACTAATATAAACTGAGGGTGCCTCATGAAATGGAAACTTTGGTCCCAGGAATTAATCCATTCAACAAATGTGTTGAACAACTATGTGTCAGGAATATTTCTTATTGTTGAAGATGATGAGATAATAAGACAGAGTTCATGAACTCCTAGAGATCACAAGTTTATGAAACAGACATGTAGGGCAATCAGAGCACAGAGTGGCAAATATTGGTTGACGTGCAGTGTTGCAGGAGAGAGTAAAGGAAATGGCTATATTTGGAGATAGGAAAAAGGTGTCACGGAAAGAGTGATCTATGAGTGGTGCCTTAGAGGATGAATGAGAACTAATCAAGCAGACTAGAAGACACAGGAGCAAAACACAATGCATTGACTTATTTAATCATGTAGCAAGTTCAAGGAAGTGTTAAGAATTTACAATGGGGAGAGAACAGAATAAGCTAGGTGGGAGAGAGCAGTGAAATATAAGGGTGGAAAGGAAAGGTCCTGACTCAATCATCACACAGACACACACATTCTGTGCACAGGGAAACTATAACTATTGGTTGGTGGTGTCAGAGGGAGTGTTCCTGGGTTCTGCCTGCTCAATCTCACTCTATCCAGACTTGAGGATGAGTAAGAAGATGCTCATAGAATGAGCCAAAAAAAGGGGGGGCTTCAAAAAGGGCAATAGAAGCTGCCTTTATTCAAGAGAATACTGTTTCCAGGCATGAAAGGTGAAATGGAGATGCAAGTGTAGTGGAGCCCAAATATATGTGATTTGCTGCATGAAGCTCCACAAAAAAAACAAATCAAATTGATAAATTCCCACATTCTAGGAAGAAATTTTGCGTAAAAAAGACATTAATGATTTGAGATATGAGGTGATTCTGAGGCAGCAACTTTCAAATTGCACTTAAAAAACTTATATATCTCTCCTGTAAAATGTGTATTTCTAAAAAGAAATCTATCCTTTTGAAAAGATGGGGACGTGAGTAACAGCCCTGCCTCAATCCCTGTTCTGCACAAATTGCACTGAGACCAGGAACCCAAGGCCAGAAGACTCCTTCCAACAATAAACTAAAAATATAGTTTTCCCTTGTTGGCTTAGCCTAATGTATCACTGTGGAATGTAATTTCTCTTGAGTGTAGTTCCAGGAACACAGATACCTCAAAGCCAGGAACACACTGGTGCTCAATGAATATTTCTGGAAAAAATAAATGGTTGAATTTTTTGCCACAAATTTTTCTTATTGAAGTATTGTTGATTTACAATGTTGTGTTAATTACTGCTGTACAGCAAAGTGATTCAGATATATACGTATATATTTTATATATATTATTTTCCATTATGGTTTATCATAGGATATTGAATATAGCTCTCTGTGCTATACAGTAGGACCTTGTTGTTTATCCATTCTATATATAAAGCTTACATCTGCTAACCCCAAGCTCCCACTCCATCCCTCCCCCAAATCCCTCCTCCTTAGCAAACACCATTCTGTTCTCTATGTCCATGATTCTGTTTCTGTTTCATAGATAGGTTCATTTGTGTCATATTTTAGATTCCACATATAAGTGATATCATATGGTATTTGTCTTCTCTTTCTGACTACTTCACTTAGTATGATAATCTCCAGTTGCATCCATGTTGCTGCAAACGGCATTATTTCATTCTTTTTTTATGCCTGAGTAGTATTCCATTGTAAATATGTACCACATCTTTATCCATTCATCTGTCGATGGACATTTAGGTTGTTTCCATGTCTTGACTATTGTGAATAGTGCTGCTATGAACATAGGGGTGCATGTATCTTTTTGAATTACAGTTGTGTCTGGATATATGCCCAGGAGTGGGATTGCTGGATCATATGGTAGTTCTATTTTAAGTTTTCTGAGGAACCTCCATACTGTTTTCCACAGCAGCTGAACCAACTTACATTCCCACCAACAGTGTAGGAGGATTCCCTTTTCTTCACACCCTCTCTAGCATTTGTTATCTGTAGACTTTTTAATGAATGGCCATTCTGACTGGTGTGAGGTGGTACCTCATTGTAGTTTTGATTTGAATTTCTCTAATAATTAGCGATGTTGAGCATCTTTTCATGTGCCTGTTGGCCATCTGTATTTCTTCTTCGGAGAAATATCTCTCTAGGTCTTCTGCCCATTTTTCGATTGAGTTGTTAGTTTTTTTGTTGTTGAGTCATATGAGCTGTTTGTATATTTTGGAAATTAAGCCCATGGTCGTCACATCACTTGCAAATATTTTCTCCTATTCTGTACGCTGTCTTTTTGTTTTGTTTATGGTTTCCTTTGCTGTGCAAAAGCTTGTAAGTTTGATTAGGTCCCATTGGTTTCTTTTTCTTTTTCTTTTTATTGCCTTGGGAGACTGACCTAAGAAAACATTGGTAGGTTTATGTCAGAGAATGTTTTGCCTATGTTCTCTTCTAGGAGTTTTATGGTGTCATGTCTTATGCTTAATCTTTAAGCCATTTTATGTTTATTTTTGTGTATGGTGAGAGCCAGGAACACATTGGTGCTAAATAAATATTTCTGGAACAAATAAATGGTTGAAATTTTTTACCTCAAAATTTTGATTAATATTTTTGTAAAAGGCACACCCTCCAAACAGAGGAAGTACTTGAAGCTGCTATGGTTCTATCACACTTACTGTGATTAAGTTTCCTACCCTTTCTAAGAGCCTGGTTTGATAAGGAGGGACCAAGGACTCTGGACAAGAACAAGAGGGAGACACAGTTAAACAAGAGGGACAGTGGTGATTGCAGGGCCCCTTCACTTAATAAAAACAAACAACATCAAAATCTAATTCTACCCCTAAGAAATTACTTTTGTTTAACTGATCATATATTCTATATCTATGTAATGAGCATTCAAATTTACTCAAGGTTGCATGATAGATGCTATGGAGGGCTTCAAACGTATAGCACCGTCCCTGCTACATTTATTATTGACAAATATACTTTTTTCCTCCTCACTCTCTTTTTCTAAAACATAATCTTGATTTTCCCTTTGAAAGCACCCCCTTAACCACTCTCAGTCATAGTAGTATTGGTGCAATTAACCCTTTCTTCTTTATTTAAAGGACAAACTTGAAACCTGTGTATAGTAAATCACTGTTTTCCATCCTGTTGCCCCAGTTAATAGGTTTTTGATATGAGATGCAAGGCCAGCTAAGGAGAATATTAATTCTGTGACTCTAGTTGAAACTTTTACAGAAGAGAAGTTAAAATGTGAGGATATAAGCCTGGAGGTGCTGAGGGGACACTCCGAGGGAAGAGTGTGTCCCAGAAGGAAGCCAGCATTAGAAAACCAAAACAAGATAGATGTTAAGAAACAGTTTCTTGATGCCACTTTTGAAAATGTAGATTAATCCACCATGAATTTTTCAGTTGTATAACCAATGTATGAATTTTGTTGTTGTTATTCTACACCTGTTGGATTGTCTGTCAGTTGTAACCAAAAAGATTTTTTTCTGTTACAGCAACTGTAATAAAATTCAAAATATAGTGATTACAGTTGGAAGGGTAAATTGGTAAAGAAGCACAAAGAAAGTAGAATTCTAAGCTCATTGTGAGTTTGGAAAGCTGTCCTGGAAAAAAATTGGCATTTGATATTTTTTGATGATGAGTAGTATCATGATGGGTGTAGAGGAAGTTAACCTAACTTAGAAGACACAGTGAAATTAAAGAAACTAGAGTGGAAAAATGCAGAGTATAAGTAGATGTAGAGGGAAAATAACATTTTAAATCTGGTATTTTGAAAGGAAGAGCAAGATGAGGAACAGGAATAAGTAAACTGAAGCAAGAAAGAATCCCTTAAGATCTGGAACTCATATTATGAAATGCACAAACCTTGGTTAAATGAAGCTTAGTTTGGTTTCAAAATGATATAAGTTAAAGTACAAAGTATTCTGACAGCAACAACAACAAAAATCTATTCTGTTGGGATAAAAGTAACAGAACCACAAAGAAAGTCCACCAAAATATTGTCTTTGTTTTTTGCCCATGCCACATGGCTTGTGGGATCTCAGTTCCCCAACCAGGGACACGGCAGTGAAAGCACCGAATCCTAACCACTAGAGCACCAGGGAACTCCCCAAAATATTGTCTTTAATGCAATCCTATTCAGATGATTATTTTTCAAAGAGATTTCAGAGGCTTTATGAAGTATCTTCTGACATCTTCTCCGCACTTAAAATATATTAAATTAGAGGTATAACAGAGTGTGTATCACTCACATCACCTTCTAAAGAAAACTGGCCCCAAGAAAGTCACCATGGAAGGAAATCTTCACATGCCCCAATTTCCCATTGCTGTAGCTGATTGTACAAAGAGAGGGCCTCTAACTCAAGGTGACCCAATACATGAGTGAGTGGTTGACCTTTGCTCCTTGCCTAAAAGAAAATCTGATCTGGTTTCACAAGTATTTAAAGTGGGCAACATAATGGAGCTTTCTCAGTCATTAGTAGGGGGTGAAAATAAAAGATATCATCCGATTGAGTTGGGGCAAGAAATTTCATGGAGAGTCAAAATCATGGTTACGGGTTAGATCAAGTCATGTGGGAAAGCAAACTACATGTAAGGAGTTGAACTTGGTAGTGGAGACAAAGAAAGCAAATGTGATGTTTAACAAGATTATATTAATAGTGAAACACAAGAGTAAAGATCAATGTCTTCTGGCTGGGCTGTGGAGATCTTGAGAGCTGCTCTCAATCCCAGAATGACTATGTAGTCTCTATTACTGGCAGGTTTAGGCCTTGATAGTTCCTATGAAATGCTTTCTCCCACTTGTGCTTTTATAGTAACTCCTGTTTTCTTGAGCTAGTTGGAGTGGATCTTTTTTCCTTACATTTAAACAAGTTTTAATATATAAACACATTCACTTAGACATGTGAACACATATTAAATGTCTTCAGTATGATATAAAGTTTATTACGAAAAATGAGAAAAACATTTTCCTTTAAGGACAAGTGAAAAATACATCCTTAAGAAACCCCAAATTTCAGTAACAAATATTCTGCCAGATATATTTTGCTGAATTTCTAGGAAGAACTAGATTTTTAGAATTGTGTTGGGCATGTTTTATCCCAACTATTGCTCTATTCACCATGGCCTTTAATGCCATCTAAATTCAATCACGGTGGATTTGATCACATGTTTCTAGGGTCAAGGAGAGCAATACTGTCAAATGATAAGAACAACAAAAACAAACAAAATTAAATTTGAAATAAGCATTCCGATTACTTTTAAGTTCCTTTGTTCACAGTGAATAAAGCAGGTAACTTTTAATGTAGGTATGAATTGTTACTGGTCTTGAGTGATTTCTCCTTTATTCTCACAACATAGTCAAGACTACTATCATAATTCTGTGATCACAAAACCCACTGCATAAGGGACATGATTAAAGAAGATAGAGGTGGGGCAACAAAATATGACAAGAGGTCTGTGACTCCATATATTTATTATAGTGGTATAAAAAAATTATACCTGGTATACATATGGTCTATTATCTTTCAACTATTTATAAAATAGCTGGTGTGACCAGCAGAATATAAAACCATTTGTTGAATTCATGGCAGCTTTTGTGTCCCGATGTTTTGTTTGTCCCCAAACAAAAGTTGCTGAAAGTTACACCTACTAATACGTATGTATACAAAGAATTAACTGCTGAAAGATCACTGATCTTTAGAGGCAACATTCAGCATCTCAAAATGTTTCCTGATTTTTTTAAAAAAGAAGAATCATTGCTGTATGCTACAAAAGAATGGGCATTTGTTTACAACTAAGATTTTAAATTAGAGGCCAACTTGAAGGTAGCATGCATTTATAACACATGTTAAGTTCAGTGAGTATCTGTTATGTTAATAAAAACCCGAATACTAATCTTGCCAACAATTAACACACCTATATTCCCTTATTAGGTAGTTCCAAAATCTAGCGTTTAGGTTTATACCCTATACTTTAATTCAGTATTTTTCAGCTATGGTTAGTTAGTTGATGGGAGAAAAAGGGACTGAGTTACAGTCACTGCAGTGAGAAATGGATATAGCCCAATACCTTTCTTATCTATGTGAGCCCAAAATAATCGACCATTATGGAACATGAGTAGGTCACTCATGTAAAGATAATTCATCATTTTAATTTGAATAAAGAAAGGACGTGAGGTGCCTTTAGCCCATAGTCAAGCCCACAGCATGTAAAAATAATCAAGCTCCAAACCAAAACAAAGTTCAATTGTGCAACTGTTTCTTTCTACCAGTACAATATCTGGACCTACCAATGGTAGAAACTTGATAGGAGGGAAGGGCCCCAGTTATTTCACTGTGACAGGCAGCACTGTTATCAAATAGTTCAAGGTCTGTAAGAATATGGTAAACAGTCCATTGTTAGAGACCAAAGACTTCATTAGACAGCAACCCTCTGGACATATTACATGAGGAGAATGGCTCCAAGGACAAAATAAGAAATGATAATTGATGTGTAGGAAGACATATTAAGCATTTTATAAGATTTAGGTAGCCTCATCTAGTGAAAATACTGCCTAATGTCAGACCATAATCAAGTTCTCATGTAAAAGTGCAGCATGGGGTGGATAAAACTTGAGGTAGACTCAGGGTAATTACAAGAGTCCAGAATGAATCCATGCTCCTAACCTCATTAGTAACTACCTTGGAAAGGGTGGGCAGACTGTTGAGAGTGTCAAGCTTGAGAGCTAGACAGAACTGAGTTTAATACTGGCTCTCTCACTGAGTTTAATAACTTTAACTATTTATCTTAATTTATCTGAGCTTCAGTTTATTAATTTTAAAATGAATTTAATAATATCTATCACATTCAACTGTTGTCAAGATCAAATTATGAACTGTAGATAAATTGCCTAGTAGTATTGACTGGCTCATAGCAGGTCCTTCATAAACAGTAGCTATTAGCATTTTTACTTTTTGCCAGGACAAATCTCCATGGACTCCCAGGGAAGCACTCTAGGACCCCACGCTTACATATTTTCCTCAAAGCGAGAGGTCACGGAAAGGTCTGTTCCTCCATCTGTATCATCCAGGACTCTATTTTCCTAGTATTTATTGGCTGGAACCACTTTTGAGATTAGAGAAATGAAGCAAAGATGTTGGGATAGTCATTCTACGGACATACGTATATCACTGTGATTGAGGGGAGTGAGGTTGGTGAGTCTGGAGTCTTCAATACTATGTGAGTTAAATTTGCACAATAAACACTTCGAGAACTCAGAGAGCTGGGTTAATTCAGAAAGTATAAGAAAACAGTGAATCTTAAACCAGCAAAGCAAAAGCAGTCTTTAACAAACTTTGACAAAAATCAATCTAAAAGTGATATATGCCAAGAGAAAGGATCAGATAGAAGTTGATCCAAGAAATCCAGAGAAGCCCTGTTTTGTCAAGCATTTAGTTCAAGGGAGAAGATAATGGGATTTAGAGGGCTTGATGAGTTCAGTTCTCTATTGTAAACTAGAAATAATTTCTCACGAAATATTACCTTTAGACCATTCTTATGCATTTTTTAATACCATCAAAGTAGCTTTCTATTTGGTGATTTAGTTTCCTATATAGCTGGTTACTGGGAGAGAATAGTTTGCTCTTGACAGGGTTTTAAGGCTTTTAATCACTGGAAAGAATTCGTATTCATAAATTAGTATTTCTGATTTATGTACCACATCTCTGCAAGTTTAACAAATATGAGTTCATCATTGAATTCACTGACAACACACAGTTTCTGGTTCTGGGAAGTTAAGGGATATAATTCTAAACTGTGGTGACTCAGCTGAGAAAGGTCCTGACTGGATTCTCTCCAGCATCCCTTCACTATAACATCCAAAACAGAAAAGACATCACAGGTGTAAGTCTGTCTCTGAGCCAGCCTATGCTGGTGCTGCTGCTACTTGCTACCGGCACTATCGATGCCTAGATTATGCAAACACCATGCACATTCAGTCTTTTAATCTCACTCAGAAATGATACATAGCGACATAGTATGGAAACGCTTGGTTGCCCTGCTATCTATCACACTCAGAATATTAGAGGGTGGGTCCGAACACCTACCACTTCCCATAATAAGTTGTTGTGGCTGCTCTAACTATTAGGATGATAGTTTTCTTATGTTTATTCCCCACTGAGTAAGATAATATATTTTTTAATTTACCTGTAACTAACTTTTTACCTGTAACAGGTGCACTGCCAGTTCTAATATTTGGTGATTTTTTTTCTTTGTAAGTGACTGACATAATCAGTGTCAATAATACAGAATTGTTTCCTGTCTCTGGGCATGGCTTTATAAATAATGGTTGATAATATATTTTATTTCCTACTAGCTTCCTATAGCAGAAAATGACATTTTATTCCTGAATCTACACTTGTACCTGTTTATTATAAAGATGTGGAATGTTATAACATCATTAACAAGAAAATTACACAGACCTACTAAAATTTCATCTTAGTCTCTCAGTAGGTTGCCTTTATATAAAGGTTACTTTGCCCTTCAGGAATTCAAAAATAACTAGCTTTTTAAAGCTATGCTTGCTTCCCCTAACATCACAATAAACCAAACCTTCCATGGAGTTTGGGTTTATGCCATACATTAACTTGATATATTCTCCATTTAACTTTTTTTATTACTTCAGCCTATGTCACCTTCTATTGACAATAATTCTCTATGAAGTTATTTCTTTTTCTTTCTTTTTACTGCTGATATAGCTTGTGGTTAATCAACCACAGTAGAGTATTTAAATAAAATGAGACCAAGATGTAGAAACATGTACTGTAAACAGAAGGCTTCACAATACTGGGACTGCAGATGTAAAATGCCTGAGCACAAGACAAGCTGGAGTGAACAGTATCCTGGTTTATGTGTAAAGCACAAAACAATATGTGTGGAAGTTCACATAAAGATGAGAAAACTCGTTTCCATGAGAAATCAAAGAAACATCCCATAAATTCAGTACAGAAGATGCTTTTTAAAAAACATACTATATAATCCATTTACCTTATAATTCTGCCTCTTAATAATTGCTCCAGATCTTTTATGACAGTGCATAGTCTCTTTCCATAAGAATTATTTTGAAAGAAAATTTAAATGAATAAAATTTAAAACCTCACCCTTCACATTGTCCACTTGTCTCATTTCTCTAAAAAAAGAAGAATTTGGTAAATTCTCTGCATATAACTAACGTGTATACACACGCACGCATACATATATCCTTGTATTTTTGTTCTTGTTTTATATATTTCAATTGAGGAATGATTTAAGGAGTAGATAGTATTGGACTAATGACACCAAAGATCTGGGAGATGTGATCACTCTACTGTACTGTAAGAAGGAGGGCAGTTGCTGTCTTTTAATCTGTTAAAGCATGACTGCATATGAAAATTAAGGTCAAACAACATATCACTTTAGAGTATAGTTATAAACTACCGGTCAGAAGAATTTAGTTGCCTGGTCGATGCGATAGTTAAGTAATCATTATTGAGCTTAATGTATAAATAATAGTATGTTTCAGGTTTTTATTAAGCTCATTGGTTTTCTGGATCATATGTGGTGCTTAATAAATGCTCCTTAAATGAATATCTACCTTATGAAAATGAATTGAGCATTTTTTAGAGAAATGAGACAAGTGGGCTATGTGTAGGGTGAGGCTATTTTCTTTCCTAATCTGAAGGGCTAAACTGGGTTGCTTGTTAGTTTGTCATTCAGGGAGCTCAGTCACAATATTTGTGGATTAAAGCCAAGATTTAATCCTCCAAATTCTCAAATGTAGTGCTGGTTGCATGGCACTGGGGCTTGACTTTTCCCTCCTTCATCCTCTAGTAACTGTGAATATTCCCCAAGGCTGATTGAAATCCTACTTTAGATGAGGTCACCCTGTCCTTTGAGATTTAAAGAAACTTGTCTCCACCCCACTAGCCAAAGCCCTGAAGGAAGTTCAATGCGATCTCTAATAATTTTGCAAATTTGCACTTCTGTTGTGACTCTAAGGTCCTGCTTTCTGGTGAAATTTCTATTTCATTGACATTTCTGCTTCCCTGGTTGTTTCCTTCTCTCTGCTTTTGTCTACTCAATGAGTCTCTTCTGTATAATCTCAACAAACAAACAAACACACCAACTGGCACATACATACATTTTATAAGTAGGAGACAGGAGTTACATTTCCCCTACCCATGGTAGTCACTGTTACTATATTTTTATTTTAATACTAATCTTATGGGGAAAGCAAAGAATGGCTTTTTTTTTTTTTTTTTTTTTGGCTTACCAGTTCATCTTAAAGGCTCTACTAATATGGGATATATTTGAAAATCATGGATTAGTACAAAAGAGGACCACTCTGTCTTATTCTTTAACAGCTTTATCATGATGTCTTGATGAGTCACCTGTGGACATAACTTGCTCACACAAGGTACATTGTTATAGTGCTTTTTGATCAGGGCAGGGCAGGGAGTTTAACAGGTTTAGAGATTGACTCCACCAAGGTTCATGTGATTAGTAAACAGAAGGACAAGACTGGCCACTAGACTGTCTGCTTCTGAGTCACAATGCAATTTCTCTAAGAACCTCTACTAATTCTACTTTGCTCCACCATGCTTACCATCAATAAAATGAAGAAAAGAAGTTGCTGGTAAATCTACCACCCACTACATTGTTCACCCGAGCTCTCTGAAGGCTTGAGCCTACTCAACACTCTCTGATGCAAAATTGAACTTGTAGAGAGATTTGAGGGCAGTGAGACCATATTGAATATTATATTTTAGTAAAACTTAATTTTCCAAAAACTAACAGTCTTTTTACATCATTTCATTTTTCTATTCTAAAATGTACAATGGGCCCCTCTCCCATTGCCTTCAAAACAGACTCCTGTAGTACTTGCTTCTGATAAGCTTCCATCTCTGGATTTATCCATTTCCACACAGACACATCCATTCAGTTCTCCAGCCTCTGCAACCTGTAACAATTCAGCATCCCCATACCATATCAGTGTCTTCTGGTCTATAGGCTTTAACTCCTGTATTTATTTGTATTAAAATCTAATCTTCCAAGGCTACCTTAACCGTGCACAGTTACCTAGCCCTCCGTTTTTTTAAATTTTAATTTAACTCTCTTTATACTTTATTATCATAGAACTTCATTCCAAAGATATCATATCCTCTCTTACATGACAATAATTTCTGCACATGTCCTTTTTCTCTATTAATGTATAAACACAGTGACATGCTTTATCTTTGCATATTATGCCATTTTCCTCCCACTGTCCTCCTCCCAGAATAGTCTCATATTATTTAGGCCACAGACGTCAAACAATGATTTACTGAGTTGTGTTAAGTCAACGTCTTTCAAAGGCAACTATTTATGACTCTTTTTTCATTTATAAAACACCAATTATGGAGTTGGCATTTTCTAAAAGTTCAAAGATCTTACCAAAATGAAGCTTGACACTGCTGAAACTCACATTACCTAAGTTGTTTTGTTTCTTTCTGACAACTTCTACACGTCTAGCTAAAAGTTCACAGTGCTTCTGGGACTCATAAAGGAATGGGCTGCTACAGGAAGAGAAACAGATTCCTGAATTTCTAATCTATACAGGCCAATGCTCTCTATTTGACAATGGACATTATTCTCAAATGATGAGGGGAGAATCCCTCCAAAACCATGCCTTGTCTCTCTTTACAGACCTAATAGAATTACAGAACACAAAGTGTGTCTGGTTCTTTAGGCAGTGAGTTGGTCATTTCCTTTTTATCTAGTAAGGCATGTTCCCAAAATCCCAGAAAAAAAGGAAAGATGCTGTTTCTCAGGAAGATTAAAGGCACCCATTTATGAGGAAAGAAAGAAAGGAGAGAGAGAGATGGAGGGAATATCCTTGAGAGACAATAGCCATAGCATGTTAGAATTAGAGGCAAAAGCATTAAAGTGAGAACACCAAATCTGAAGGTTGGAGCATCAGGGTTAGGATATATATTAAATTTAGGGGGGAAATCTGTTAATTGAATTGATAATAAAGACATAGTGAAACTCAAGATAAAATCTAGACAGAATATTGTATTATCTATAATTTATAATCAACCTCAAATTATTTAGATAATTTAAGAGAGAGTTTAATTCTTTAATTCATAAATATTTATTAAGCATTCTGCTGGACATGTATTAGTCAGAGTATTGTTACAAACAAACCCCAAAACTCAGTGGCCCACCTAAACAGAAGTTTATTTCTCACTAATGCTACCTATACTAATTGAAAGTCCCACATGGGACTGCTTCACTTATCACTCAGGTTTCCAAATTGACGGAGGCTCCATAATCCAGGAGCAAGAGACCTCCTCAGTCACCTTGGCAAGGAAAGAAATCCTTGCAATTAAATTCTTAAGCTCTGGTATGACCCATTCAACCACTTCTCCTCAGATCCCATTGATCAAAAGAGTCACATGGCCCAACCCAACAGTAAGGGGATGGAGAAGTATATTCCTCTAGTGTGCCTAGAAGGAGAGGGAAACGAAGTGAGAGCACTAGACATCTCCATCACAGGATACAAAAGTTCAATCAGCTCATAAACAACCACCATCATTCTGCTTCTACACTCAGTGTTTGTATGCTGTATTTCCCTTTCAGGTAAGCTTGTGATACTAGGAGGAGATGTAATAATGAGGAGAAAAATCAATATAAGAATATCAACACAATACAAATAAGAGGGTAAGATACAAGAGCATCTTTATCACCATACCTTCACTATGTACATTAGAGCTCAAATTCATCCAATATACACAACCTGGCATTATTTTTGGCTGATCTGTGTTCTGAATGGTTGGTTCCCCTTCTGATTCATCAGAGCACATGACATGCCCATTTTGAACATCATTCTTTGCTAAATATCACAGGGAAGCCACTAAACATGGAGGTGCCTTGAACACTACTTTAAAACTATCAGTGCATTATAAAACAATACTGTAACAAAAATAATGGGAATTCGACCCCTGGAAATCAAGAATCAATGAACACTGCCAACTATACTCTATAAGTTGATCAGTTTCTCATGCCAATACTAAATAGTATAAATAACTTGAATGTTTTGCTAAATGGGTTATGTACGCAATGGTTCTTTATAGTTGTATATTTTATCTACTTGATAACCAGAAAAGACTTTTTCCATGGTATGTTCAAAAATTGTATTTACAAAGATTACTTTTAAACAAATGAGCAGAGAAATTATGTCAAATATATTTCCTTAGGACAAAAAAGACTATTTGAACTAACCAGATTATCTGAGCAAAAATACATGGGTCATCCAAATCATTCCCCCAAAGCCCTTTTATGTTCTAAGAAAGCAAGCAAAAGCAGTTCATGTTTAATTAATGTATGGCATATGTAGCATATTTATTTTAGAATTCAACTTTGAAACTGATATTGTCGAGTTATATCATTGCCCCTGGTGAAATAATTGAGTATAGGGTATTTATTTTCATTTTACCAGACACTTACAGTATGATATGATGGAAAGTGAACAGGATTGATTGGGCATCAGGAGACCTAAATTTTGCCTCAACTTTATCCCTAAGTAGTAAATAAGCTAACTTTTTTTAAGCTTCAGTTACTTCAGCTGGGAAAAAAGGGAATGCTTTTTATGTTCCCTTCTAATTTCAGCTTCCCATGCCTTGGAAATTTTACATTCATATTGAGGGTTACAAATAACTCATAGCTTTTCAGGAGGCAATCCTCTTCATGGCAGTAATGCACAATTAAGGGTACAACCTCTGGAGACAGACTGCCTGAATTTGACTCACAGCTATACCATTATTTACTCTCAGTCAGTAAAACAGGAATAGTAATGACATCCAATTCATAAAATGTTGAAAGGATTAAATGAGTTAATTCTTGCAAATGCATCTAGAATGTTGAAATATAGAAAGCACTCAATGATTATTAGCTATTATTATCATTAGGCACATATCGCTGTGTAAAAATGTTATCATTTAATGGTGATCCAACTTACTGAGTTACTCTTAGGAGGAAGTTTGGAATAGGCTATAAACCCTTTCCATATGGTGCTTATGGAAAGATAATTTGGGGAACTATTTGATATGAATAATTAGAGAGAAATACCTCCAAATTTTAACAAGTAAGTAGTAACCACAATGCCCTGTGACAATAGCCAAAGCTTTGAGAAGCAATAAAATAATTTAATACTGGCTGTACAGATAGGTATTAAAATGGAAAACACTGTTTTGGTTTCTAGCAGTTGGTGAAAAAGATATCCTGACTGACCCTCATGCTGAAGACAACCTAAAATGTTAGATAAAATATTAAAACACAAAATTAAACATGCTTTTAAATGCCTTAATGATCTGACAAAAAAAATTTAAATATTTATTCTAAAGCAAGTGGGTTAAAATTCAATGACTAATTGGATAACAATATTCACATAGGCTCAAAGGACCTTACTGATTACAATGGGAAAAAACAGGATTTCAAAGGCATCTTATTAATCACACAAAACAGGATACTAATTATATGATAGAGAAACCAGCAGTCACCACCAACCACCAACCAGAAGATTAAAATTAATGCCACCAGTAATGAGAAAAGTTGACATGGTGGGCCTCCTTGTATGGTGCAATGAGAATATTACCTTTGAAATACTCCTACCAAAATGCATAGCTGAATCTAATCACGAGGGAACATCAGATATTCAAACTAAGAGACAATGTATAGAACAACTGGCCACATTCTTCTGAAATGCCAATGTCATTAAAGACAAAGACTGAGATTAAAAAACACAAAAAAAGACGGGTGATCCTATACTTTCTATTTTTCTAAAGGACATCGTTGGGACAATGAGCAAAACTTGAAAAATGTCTTTGGTAGTTTTAAGATACATTCACAAATCTTTGATGCTCCTCCTAGCCTAACTCCTCTCTCGTTGAGTGTTGACTATACTTAGTGACTCACTTCTAACAAACAGAATGTGGTAGAAATAAAAGTATATCAGTTCTAAGATTTAAAAAGGAATCATGGCTTCCTCCTTGTACTCTCTTTTAGATCACTCACTATGAGGAGTGATATTAGCCAGTATGTTATGAAGACACCAAGCAAAACTATGGATAGGTCCACATAGTGAGGAATTGAGTCCTCCAGCCAACAGCTATGTGAATGAGTCTTCATGGAGATGGATCATTAAGGCTAGGTAATCCTTTATATGACTGCTGTTTGTCAACAACCACATGACACTCTGATCCAAAACCATCCAGCTCAGTCACTCCTGAGTCTTGACCCACAGAAACTGTGAGATAATAAGTATTGAGGATTTTTGTTTTGTTGGTTTGCTTTTAATTTACTTAATTATAGTTATATAGATATAAAATAAAATTTACCATTTAAGCCATTTTAACTATACAGTTCAATGGTACATTCACATTCTTGTGCTGACATAACCACCATCCATAGAACTCTTTTCATCTTGCAAAACAGAAACTCTATACCCATTAAATAATAACTCCTCATTTACCCTACACCCAAGCCATGCTATTTTCTGTTATCTATGACTTTGACTATTCTAGGGACCTCATATGAGTAGAATCATACAGTATTTGTCCTTTTGTGTCTGGCTTATTTCACTTAACATAAAGTCTTTAAGGTTTACCTATGTTGAACGTGTCAGAAGTTCCTTCCTTTTTAAGACTGAGTAATATTCCATTGTATTACATACTACATTTTATTTATACATTCATCCATTAATGGACATTTAGGTTATTTAGACTTCTGCAGTTATAAACAATGCTGCTATAAACATGGGTGTACAAATATCTCCTTGAGTCCCTGCTTTCAATTCTGTTAATAGGGTCCTTTGATGCACAAAAGATTGTAACTTTTATGTGGTCAGTTGGTCTATTTTTTTGTTAGCTATGCTTTTGATGTCATAACCAAGAAATTATTGTCAAATCCAATGTTGTGAAACTTCTGTCCTATATGTTTGTCTAAGAGTTATATAGTTTCAGCTCTTACATTTAGGTCTTTGGCCCATTTGAATTAACTTTTGCATATGGTTATGTAATAAGATTCCCACTACATTCTTTTGCATGTGATTTTCCAGTTTTCCCAAGACCATTAATTGAAAAGAGTGTCTTTTCCCCATTGAATGTTCTTGGTACTCTTGTAAAAAAGCATTTAACCATATATTTGAAGGTTTGTTTTTGGGCTTTCTATTCTAGTCTATTGGTCCATATGTCTGTTTTTAAGCCAGTACCTGTGTTTTGATTGCTGTAGCTTTGCAATAAGTTTTGAAGTCAGGAAGAATAAGT
This sequence comes from Balaenoptera musculus, assembly GCF_009873245.2. NCBI lineage: Eukaryota > Metazoa > Chordata > Mammalia > Artiodactyla > Balaenopteridae > Balaenoptera > Balaenoptera musculus. The sequence continues at coordinate 39,611,277 of NC_045790.1, read as the reverse complement.
CCTCCACCTTTGTTCTCCTTTTTCAAGATTATTTTGACTATTTAGGGTCCCTTGAGATACCACATGCATATTAGGATAGATTTTTCTATTCCTTCAAAAAGTATTGTTGAGATTTTGATAAGGATTGCATACAAAATGTAGCCTTCAGTGGACAGTACTTACATCTAAATAATATGAAGTCTTCTAATCCATGAACACAGAATGTCTTTCCATTTATTTTTGTATTCTTTAATTTCTTTCAGCAACTTCTTATAGCTTTCAATGGAAAAGTTCCTTGCCTCTCGATTAGATTTACTCCTAAGTATTTTGGTCTTTTTGATAATATTATAAATGAAAGTGTTTCCTAGTTTCCTTTTCTGATTTTTATTATCAGTGTATACAAATGCAGCTGGCTTTTGTGTGTTGATTGTATTCTGTAACTTTGCTTAATTCATTTATTAGCTCTACCAGTTGTGTGTGTGTGTGTGTGTGTGTGTGTGTGTGTGTGTGCATGTATATAATCTTTATTTTTTTTACTTACTTGTGAACAGAGATAATTTTACTCCTTCCTTTTCAATTTGCATGCTTTTTATTTATTCATCTTGCCTTACTGCTCTAGCTAAGACTTCCAGTATTATGTTGAATAGAAGTGGTAAAAGTGGTCATCCTTGACTTGTCCCTGATTTTGAGGAAAAGCTTTCAGTCTTTCACCACTGAGTATGATGCTATGGGTTTTTCATATATGGCCTTTAATATGTTGAGATAGTTTCCTTCTATGTAGAGTTTCCTGGATGCTTTTATCATGAAGGAGTGTGAAATTTTGTCAAATGATTTTTCTGCATCAATTGAGATGATCAGGTGCTTTTATTTTTCTTCATTTTGTTTATGTAATGTAGTGCTTGATTTTCTTATGTTGAACCATCCTTTCATTCCAGGAGTAAATCCCACTTGGTCATGGTGTATAATCCTGATGTCTTATTGTTGAATTCAGTTTGCTGGTATTTTCTTGAGGATTTTTGCTCCAATATCCATTAGGGATATGGATCTATAGTTTTTGGGTTTTTTTGTAGTGTTTTTGTCTGACTTTGATATTAGATGGATTTATCAAATAAATTTGAAAGTGTTTCCTCCTCTTTAATTTGTTGGAAGAATTTGAGAAGAATTGATGTTAATTCTTCTTTAAATGCTTGGAAGAATTCACCAGGGAAGCCATCTAGTCTTGGGCTTTTCTTTGCTGAGAGGTTTTTCATTACTGATTCAATCTCTTTAGATCTATTCAGATTCTCTATTCTTCATGATTCAGTCTTTATAAGTTATATATTTCTTAGAGTTTGTCCATTTTATCAAGGTTACCCAATTTGTTCTCATACAATTGTTCACAGAACTCTTTATAATCCTTTTAATTTCTGTAAAATCAGTAATAATGTCCCATCATTCATTTCTGGTTTTAGTTATTTAATTCTTCTCTCTTTTTTTCTTAGTCTAGCTAAAAGTTTGTCAATTTTCTCAATCTTTTCAAAGAACCAACTTTGGTTTTGTTGATTTTCTCTACTATTTTTCTATTCTCTGTTTCATTTATCTTTGTTCCAATTTTTATTTCCTTCCTTATGCTAGCTTTGGGTTTAGGTTTTTTCTTCTTTTTCTAGTTCTTTAAGGTGTACAGTTAGGTTATTGATTTGAGATATTTCTTTTTTCTTAACGCCATTATTTACAGCTATAAAGTTCCCTCTTAGCACTGCTTTCACTGCATGCCATTTTTGGTCTGTTGTGTTTTTATTTTCATTTGTCTCAAGATTATTTTATAATTTTCCTTGTGATTTTTCTTTGACCCATTGGTTATTTAAAAGTGTTTTTGTTTAATTTCCACATACTTGTGGGTTTTCCAGTTTTCCCTTTGCTCTTCATATCTAGTTTCATTCCATTGTGGTTGAAAGAGATACTTCATATGATTTTAATCTTTTAAAAGGTATTAAGGTTTGTTTTGTGACCTAACATACAGCCTATCCTGGAGAATGATCTATGTGGAAATTGTGTATTCGGTCACTGCTGAATAGAGTGTTCTGTACAATTCTGTTAGTTGCAGTTGGATTATAGTGTTGTTCAGGTCCTCTGTTTTGTTAGCAATTTTATGTTTAGTTTTCTTCCATTATTGAAAATGGAATATTGAAGTCTCCTGCTATTCTTGCAGAGCTCTCTGTTTCTCCCTTCAATTCTGTCCATGTTTGCTTCATATATTGAGGTGCTCTGATGTTTCATGCGCATATCTTTAAAATTATTATTGTATATCTTCTTGCTAAATGACCTTTTTATCATTATATAATGTCCTCTTTTTTCTCTTTCAACTATTTTTACTTAAAGTCTATTTTGTCTGATATTAGCATAGCCATCCTTCCTCCCTTTTGGTTACTATTTGCACAGAATATTTCACTTTCAAGCTATGCATGTCCTTAGATCTAAAGTTAGTATTTTGTAGAAAGCATAGTTGGATCCTGTTTTTTTTTTTTTTTTCTTTTTTTAAATCCAATTTGCCAATGCATATCTTTTGATTGGAGAGTTTACTCCACATGTGTTTGTTGTTTTAAGCACTATTTTGGAGTAATCACAGCTATAGACAACTACAATATCTTAGATTAATTAGTAGTATCATATCTATGTTAATTTCCTGATGTTTATAATTATACTGTGGTTAGTGAAAAGATGTTCTTGTTTTTAGGAAAAATATATGGAAGGACTTCATGATTCAGAGGCCGTTTACCTCAAGTTACCCTTAAATGTGTCAGAAAGAGAGAGAGAGATGACAGTGCCAATTTGGTAACATGTTAACAGTTGGAGAATTTAGATAACAGTACATGAAATTCCCTGTTACTATTCCTGCCACTTTGCTGTATGTCTGACATTATGTCACAACTTAAACAAAATTAAAAACAAAATTCAGAGACCAGAAATTAAGAACATATTAGAGCCCAAAATGTGAATAAAGCACTAAAGCTAAATTTTACCTTTCTGGGTTTCCTGAATGAAAGAAGAGAGAAAATGAGGAGAGGGAGTATACAGATAGATAATAATTGATAATTTTCCAGAATTAATGAAAGGCTCCAATATAAAGATTAAGTAACCTAAGATTCAAAAAAATACAAAGAAGTTAATACCTGGACATATCATAGTAAAACTGCAAGGCACTAAAAACACAGAAAAAAATATTAAATATAGTGGAGAGGAAAGATTGATCATCCTCACAAAAGCAATTAGCTTGACAACTGACTTCTAAACAGAAACAGTGTATACCAGAAACCAGAATAGTAATAAACAGAATGTGCTAAAGCAAAATAACTATCAACTTAGAATCATATATTCAACAGGATGTCTTTCAATGATGAGGAAGAAATACTGACATTTAGAGACAGAACCTGAGTATTTGTCACGAAGAGATAATTACTAAATAGTATTCTAAATGCAGCTTTTCAGACAGAAGAAAGTGATCTCAGATAGAAGATCTCAGATACAAGAAGGAATGGTAAGCAAAGACAGTGAGCAATGTTCTCCTCTATATGAAACAAAAGTAAAACTGTCATTTGGATTAAAAATTGAAATAGAACTAAAATCCATGAAAATTGAATATAAAATGAAAGGAGACTGATTGTAGTTGTTATTCCAAGCTGTTATACTGTTGAGAAACAGAGTAAAGATTGAACTTCACACTTTAGTTTCTTTATGCCTGATAACATTTCTAAGGTAATTACTAAAGACTAGAAAAGAGAATGTAAGTATTGAACTAATAGAGGGAAAGATAAATGAGAATAGCTAATCAGTTCAAAATAATTAAGAAATAGACAAAGAAACATAAGGGTGAGTAGGAAAAAAACTAAAAATAATGTTGAAGATATAAAGAAAATATATTAGCATTTGTAATTAGTGTAAATAGACTTAATACCTTAGCTAAAATACAAAATTCAAAACAGTGGCTAACTCTGGCAAGTAGGCAGTATGCTTTCATTTGTGTAAAATGAAAAACATTTAAGATATGTGTCCCACAACAAATATACACTGTAAAAATTTATCCCAAAACCATAATAAAAAGGAAAAGACTGATAAAAACAAATTCAGAAGAGCAGTGATCTCTGAGGGGACAAGGAAAGAGACTGAATTGGGGAAGATATAGGCCTTTCTTCAGGATATTGTTAACATTTTCTTACACAGGATGCTGAGCAGAACATTGTGCATTTTATAGTTTTATTTACACCTCATACATATTTTTAATGTTTTTCATATCTCTAAATATCCAATAAAAGCAATAAACAAAGAGGCAACATCACAAATAAAAGATTCTGGATGGATACAGAATGTTTTGTATTACTGTTCTGATGCTAGGTTGTGCTGTCAGATTGACAAGAGCTATCTTTGACTGGGGAACCAGCCTGATTAGAAACAGTGCAAAAAGTAAATTGATACAGCCATTGTGGAGAATAGTATGGAGGTTCCTTAAAAAACTAAAAATAGAACTACCATACGACCCAGCAATCCCACTACTGGGCATATACCCTGAGAAGACCATAATTCAAAAAGAGCCATGTACCACAATGTTCACTGCAGTTCTATTTGCAATAGCCAGGACATGAAAGCAACCGAAGTGTCCATCAACAGATGAATGGATAAAGAAGATGTGGTACATATATACAATGGACTATTACTCAGCCATAAAAAGGAATGAAATTGAGTTATTTGTAGTGAGGTGGATGGACTTAGAGTCTGTCATACAGAGTGAAGTAAGTCAGAAAGAGAAAAACAGATACCGTATGCTAATACATATATATGGAATCTAAAAGAAAAAAAAATGGTTCTGAAGAACCTAGGGACAGGACAGGAATAAAGATGCAGACGTAGAGAATGGACTTGAGGACACAGGGAGGGGGAAGCGTAAGCTGGGACGAAGTGAGAGAGTGGCATGGACATATATACACGACCAAATGTAAAATAGATAGCTAGTGGAAAGCAGCTGCATAGCACAGGGAGATCAGCTCCGTGCTCTGTGACCACCTAGAGGGGTGGGATAGGGAGGGTGGGAGGGAGACGCAAGAGGGAGGAGATATGGGGATATATGTATATGTATAGCTGATTCACTTTGTTATAAAGCAGAAACTAACATACCATTGTAAAGCAATTATACTCCAATAAAGATGTTAAAAAAAATAAACCTGGGTCACATCTAGATGACCGTTAAGTTCTGCTAGGTAGTTAAGTGTGGCAGACTGCAAAAATGCCTCCGTTTTTCACCCCTGCCTGTATCCACTCCCTTTGTTTTGTTACTTTTCAGCTACTGTCATCAAGAGGTGGAGTCCATTTGTCCACCCCTTGTATCTGGGCTGGACTTGTGACTTGTTTTGGCCAACAGCAAAAGCATACGGCCTGGAGAAGTCTTGAATGCTTCTATTCTTTGTCTTGAAACCCTGTTATCCGCTGTGAATTTGTCCAAGCTAATCAACTGTGTGATGAGAGACAAGTGGCCCAGTTACCCTATTGTCTCAGCCAGAAAATTGTGCAAATAAGTGAGTGAAGCCATCCTAGACTAGCCAGCCCTGGCCTACACAAAGCTGATCTCCTGGGTCTGAGCAACTTCAACTGAAATCAGTCGAGCCCACGATCCCCCAACTGCCCATCGACCCACAGACCTATGAGAAATAATTAAATGATCACTGGGTTAAGCAAGTGAGTTTGGGGGTAGTTTGTTACTCAGCAAAAAAGCTCAATCACACAATCATGAAAGCAGATATTAATCATAAATAAACTTATTCTACAGTTCTACAAGCATTATTTATTTCCTTCCTATGTTTCTTTTATTCTGAAAGTACTCATAATATGCATTTACCTGGTAATAATTTTGTAAACCCATGAGATGGGAGCCATGATTATTTCTAATGTATATAAAATTCCCCATTTTGGAATATTTGAGACAAGAACGTCTTTAAAAATGATCAAACCTGAGAAGATGGATTATAAGTTACTTTAAAAAAATCAAACAGGATCAAGTTTCTTAAGGATAAAATGGAAAAACTCAAGGGAAAATGCACAGGTTTGAAGTTGAGATACGCTGATCTCCCTTCTTTTAATTCATGGCACTGTGAAAACCCGCTGTACTGCAGAGTCAGAGTATTCATGAGAACAAGGGTGGCAGAAGGTATTTTTAACAAAGTCATCAAGGCACTCATGAGGATGGCACATTCTCCATGAATGAGCAGAATAACAGCACTCTGTTCTAATACCACACAGCCTAATGGAAATGGCGCTTTCAGAATACTGATTCTCCCACAGGGAACTCGACAGTGAACTAGGAAAAGATCACAGGCTCTGAGAGCTGATTGGTGAATTAATTAGGTGTTGCAATTTTTTTAATGCTGTTGTAAATTACATGTGGAACTTGCACTCAGAGTCATAAAAAGATTCCAAGGATGCTAGGTGTCACACAACAGTAGGGCAAAATGTAATCAGAATCCAGAGGGAGGCCCAATGTAAATAGGTTTACCAGAGACTTGCTGAGATTAATCTTATCTTTCTTTCTGAGGGGAAAATTTAGACTTGGGTGGCAAAATTACTTAGTCTGCAAGCATGAGGAATTGAGGCCTTTCTTTCTACTACTTTCTCTAAAGTTTTCTTGATACAGACTTAACTTCATATTATAAACTTTTTTATCAATCTCTAAAGTCGTTCCTCCTCACATAACTTATCAATTGACAGGAAATTTTGAGGAGAGAGCACCAAGAGAAGCAGTTTTCATTCTGCAATGACTACGTTATTGTCATTGTGGCCTATAGTCTCTCAAGAAATAGTCTTTTGTTGTACGCCTTTGTTGATAAGTGCATCTTGTTAGGTCACATATTGTATTTATCAGTTGTGTGATCTTGGGTAAGTTATTTAATTTCTTCAGCCCTCAGTTTGTTCATCTGCAGAATGGGGATAATGATAATTTTCCTTTTATAAGGCTATTACACGGATTAATAAAGTAAATTTAAAGTGCTTAAAATAATGCTTGGCACACGGCAATGTTATAGAAATTGTATGAATATTGATACAAAAATGATGTTCTTCTGTTTCTACTGAGATCCATTATCATTTAAACTTTAGCTCACTCAGTGGACAAAGATTCTGATTTCCAACATTCTGAAGGAAAATTCGTTTTTCCTCGGAAAACAGTTTTCACAGAGTTGGAGTACAAAATTACTAATGGAGCTTCACATATTGAGGGTAGTAATGTAAGGGTTCACAGGACACTTATTATTTTTCCTGTTATCTTCCATAACTGGGAGGATAAGGAGAAAATATAGGGCAGAAATTATATCTGTCAGACAAAAAAACCCAGGTACTTAAATTCATTTCAAGACTCTCTTCTGGTGATAAAAGGACGATGCTGTAAGCATGGTGACTTGCAGTTGTTTTTTGATTAGCTATCCCCCATGCCCTGTGGGAAAGGCATGCAGCAAATGCAAAGCCGATTCAATGCGCCTCAACTCTTACTTTGAGCAAAGTACTGGGAAGGGCCTTGAAGAGGCTGCAAATCAAACACTGAAATAAGGTCCTCCTCTTCAAATCTCCAAAATAGCTATTAATACTTTCACCTCTTCCAATAAAACACTAATCATTGACAACATATGGGTATAGAAAGAAAATGTAAAATGTTTTAAAAGGTCATTTTTAATTTTAGCTCCTTTCTCTTCCCCTGTAAGCTACTCACTGAAGATAACTGTTGAGTCACGAAGGGATCAAACTATTGGGCCCACGGGATGCATGAGGACCAGTATAGGGTTGAGATAAGCACAAAAAGTGGACCAATATTTCTGGAAGAATCAACCTGAGATTATATCTGAACTGATAATCACAAAGAGGACTGAGGTATTTAAGTGCTTATTAAGATTGACGAGACTGTGGTATTCATAAGGAACAAAAATGCCACCAATACGTAATATGAAGTATTTAGTAAACAGAAGTAAGAAATTACATTGAGAGAGTGTGTTGTGTTCTGCTTACTCCTAAAAGGATTTGAGATGGTTAGGTTGCTTTTGGTGTAAGGTAAAAATAAGTGAGGACAATTTTTTAAACTGAACTGGTTCAATAATGCTAAGGATAAAGTTACTACCTACTCGAAAACAAGTAGCCAATGGCTAGGGGAATCCAGGACTATGGGACTCCTTTGTGAGCCCACGGGGCTACTCTTTGTGTCATTCCTAAGGGAGCTATCTACAAGGAACGCTGGCAATTGGGCAAAGTTCCACTTTCTTATTACAGTGTTTGGGACCTAAATGCTAAGATGGAGAACTGTGATAAACTGGGTTGGAACCAGGACTTGGGTTAGAAGCCTGAGAGATTTCTTCTACTCCACTCCAAATTCAAGCCCAAATTGTATATATGACACTGATCAGATCAGATGTCTTAAAGGAAAATACAGATAAGAAGGAGCTAGCTGCCTAGGGAGTAAGCCCTCGGTCAGTTTACCATGTGGAGGTAAGATAGAAAGGAGAAGTGTGTTAGTAAGAAAGATGACTGGCCTTCTCCATGTAGGAAGATCTCGGCCTTTCACAGTGAAAGGAAGATAGGGCAGTCCCGTGCCTACATGCATAAATGCTCACTGATGGCTATCCCACAGCACCTTGGAATCTCTCCAGTTAGGCTACTATCTCTTCTTGGGACTTAGATCTTCCTTCTTTCTGAAAGCTCTTCCTGCAGATATTGCACAGGTGGCTCATTCATATCATTTATGCTCCTGCTTAAAACGTCACCTCTACAGTGAGGCCTTTTCTGACACACAGTTTGAAGTAGCTCCTCAGGCTCTTACTTGTTTTACTTCCAACTTAGAACTTATTATTACCAAATATTTTCTTTCACCTATTTTTATTGTTAATGAACTCCATACCCTACAACACCCATTTAGAGCATAAGCTCTATGACAACAAGGATCTTATCTGTACTGTTTACTCAGACATAGGAGTAATAAGTGAACATAATAGACACTCAGTAAATGTTTACTGAATGAATACATGCATAAATGTGTGTGTGTGTGTGTGTGTGTGTGTGTGTGTGTTGGTAAGCCACAAAAGGTGGCAGAAAAAAAGGTGCTTCTTGGGAACTTCTTATTTTACTATTGACAATAGCTAACACTTAGCAAGAATGTGTATTAATATATTAAGTGATTTTCTTACTTAAACTTCACCACAGCATCATAATATAAACACTGAAAAAAAATAAGGAGGCATCCTGACCAAATCTACCCTAGGTCCAAATAAAAGAGATGGGATCCATGCCTAGACTGATCCCAAAGCAGTTATACTTCACTACCATATATATATCATTCAATCCTATTTACTTGCTGACATGTGCAACAGATTTGGTTCTGAGCTTCCAAGCACCCTACAAGTACCTGTAACTAAATCTATTACATGATCTACTGGAATGGTGTTAAAAATAAACAAGTTGCCAGGAGAAACCCTACCTTTTGGAGTGCTGAGACTGGAGGGAAGTATTGTCTTCCCTTGTCCCTTAATGGAGAAACTTTATAAAGGATGAAGAAAAACCATACCATAAATAACATTACTACAATAAATGTAAGCATGGGTTTCTAACATCTATAACACAAATCAGTGTAAGTCGATTGTATTGATTCAAGCCGTGGTTCAGTGAAAGTACTTCTATACAGTAAACACAAAGATTTTAATAGTCTTATTTAATCCACTGATAAAATTTAAGCTATATTCATGAATGAAAAATATTCATATCATTCAGGCAATCCTCCCTCAATATTATTTCTTGCCACTACTTTGCTGATTAATACTGGCTGGGAGAAACTGTGATGTATATATCTGTATGATGAGTAACAGACCATAATCATTAGGTGTTACAAATTAAGACATATCCATAGGTTTTAAAGCATGCATAATTTTGGCATCTTCTCAATACCTAAACCAGAACACTTACTTGAACAGGCTACCATTGCACCCATGCAGAGAAATACAAAAGGGAATATCTATAGCCAACATCTGGACTTTCCTTAGGAAGAACTCTGGTCTTATCCAATACATCCTTTCTTATTGAAAGGCCAACATCTTATCCTAGTCATAATCCTAAATTATTAAAAAATAATAAGTAAAGCACCCACAAAATACTTAACTTTAATCTATACTATAAAATGTACTCTTCGGTAACTGCATAATTATTGGGCTGTAATTCAAGGCCAGTGAAATGGCAAAGCATGTAGTTAGCAATGGTTGACGTTAAGTCATTCTTTCTTACCATCATTAATACATGAACCTCAATAACAACATCATAACATGAGCAGTAGTTTCATCATCCTCTTTTCACAGACTAGTAAACAAAGCCCCAGAGACCTGCCCTAAATTACCAAGGTGACAGATGCAGTAAGTGGGAACCCAGGAATGCTGCACCGGGCCTGAGACTGTAACCACTAAAACATTCTGCTTCACTATTGGAAACATGTCACATAGGTGAAATTCATAGATTTTTGTAGCTATAAAGAATCTTGGGGGTCATTTGCTTAGCCTTCTTATACAGATGAACTAAAAACAGAGTAAAGAGTTGACTTCAAGTCAATTTCCTAGTTAGGGATGGAATTAAAATAGAATCATTCCAGAAAGATTAAACCCCAACATGCTCAGAAAGGAAATGAGGGCTCGAGCATTTCAACCCATATACCCCTGAATTTCTCTCTCAAATTCAGCTCTGACTACATCCAAGACAGCCTGTTCACTTCACTTTCTTCAAGGTGATACAGCCAAATCTTCCACCCTCCTCATGGGAAAAAGTAATCATTAAAGTACTTCCAGATCAAGACTATACCCTCCAAGCTGTGCTACTACAATTGGGAGGCAAGCCTCAAGCAAAAATCCCTGAAGAAATTCTACATTTTTTCTAAACAAAATTTATTTATATAAAAATCATCCTAAATTAAGAAAACATTAGCAACCTAATCCAACAATACATAACATGGATCATACAACATGATCAAGTTGGATTTATTCCAGGGTTACAAGGATGGTTCAACACACAAAAATCAATAAATGTGATACACCGCATCAACAAAAGGAAAGATAAAAACCACATGATCATCTCAATAGATGCAGAAAAAGCATTTGACAAAATTCAACATCCATTCACGATAAAAACTCTCATCAAAGTGTGTATAGAGGGAACATATTTCAACATAATAAAGGACATTTATGACAAGCCCACAGCCAACATAATACTCAGTGGGGAAAAGATGAAAGCCCTCCCAATAAATTCAAGAAGAGAGAAAGATGCTTACTCTTACCACTTCTATTTAACATAGTATTGGAAGTCCTAGACACAGCAATCAAATAAGAAAAAGAAATAAAAGGTATCCAAATTGGAGGGGAAGGGGTATACTATTTGCATATGACATGATACTCTATATAAAGAACCCTAAAGTCTCCACCCCAAAACTAGTAGAACTAATAAATGAATTAAGCAAGGTTGCAGGATACAAGATTAATATACACAAATCTGTTGCATTTCTACACACTAATAATGATATATCAGAGTGAGAAAGTAAAAAAAAAATCCTGTTTAAAATTGCTACAAAAAAAATCTAGGATTAAACTTCATGAAGGAAGTGAAAGGTCTATATGCTGAAAATTATAAAACACTGATGAAGGAAACTGAAGATGATTTTAAAAAATGAAAAGATATACTATGCTCTTGTATTGAAATAATCAATATTATTAATTTGGCCATACTACCCAAAGCAATCTACAGATTTAATGCAATCCTTATCAAAATACCCAGGTCATTTTTAACAGAAATAGAAGAAATAATTCCAAAATTTATAGGGAACCACAAAAGACCCAGAATTGCCAAAGCAATCCTAAGAAAAGAGAACAAAGCTGGAGGTATAAACCCTCTCAGATGTCACACTATACTACAAAGCTACAGTAATCAAAATAGTGTGGTATTGGCAAAAACAAACAAACAAACAAAAAAAACAAAAAAAAACAGACATATAGATCAATGGAACAGAATAGAGAGTCCAGAAATAAACCCACACACCTATGGTCAATTAATCTATAACAAACGAGGCAAGAATATGCAGTAAAGAAAACAAAGTCAACAAGTGATGACGGGAAAGCTGGACAGCCACATGTGAAACAATGAAATTAGAACATTCCCTCACACCATATACAAAAATATAATTTAAATGGTTTAAATGTAAACCATTTTAATGTAAACCATTAAAATGGTTTAATGTGTAAATGTAAGACACAACACCAAAAAACTCCTAGAAGAGAACATAGGCAAAAACAAAACCCACTCTGACATAAATCATAGCAATATTTTCTTGGATCAGTCTCCCAAGGCAAAAGTAATAATAGCAAAAATAAACAAATGGGACCTAATTAAACTTAAAAGCTTTGCACAGCAAAGAAAACCATCAACAAAATGAAAAGCCAACCTACAGATGGGGAGAAAATATTTGCAAATGATGTGACCGACAAGGAATTAATATCCAAAATATACAAACAGCTCACACTACTCAATATCAAAAAAGCAAACAATCCAATCAAAAAATGGGCAGACTTGAACACACATTTTCCCAAAGAAGACACAGATGGCTAACAGGCACATGAAAAAGATGCTCAACTATGTTAATTATTAGAGAGATGCAAATCAAAACCACAATGAAGTATCATTTTACACCTGTCAGAATGGCCATTATCTAAAAGTCTACAAATAAATTTTGGAGAGGATGTGGAGAAAAGGGAACACTCATACACTACTGGTGGGAATGTAAATTGGTGCAACCCTAAGGAAAACAGTATGGAGTTCCTTAAAAAACTAAAAAATAGAACTATTATATGACCCAGAAATTCCACTCCTGAGTATATACCAGGAAGAAATGAAAACATTAATTCAAAAAGATACATGTACCCCAACATTCATAGCAGCACTATTTATAATAGGAAAGACATGGAAGCAACCCAAGTGTGATTGAATTAAGAAGAAATGGCATATATATGTATGTGTATATATATACATATATATATATTTGTGTGTGTGTGTGTGTGTATATATACACATATACACATATGCCATATATATATAATGGAATATTACTCAGCCATAAAAAAGAATGAAATACTGCCATTTGCAGCAACATGGGTGGACCCAGATAATATTATGCTTAGTGAAATAAGTTAGGCAGAGAAAGGCAAATACTATGCAACATCACTTACATGTGGAGTCTAAAAAATAACACAAGTGAATGTATATACAAAACAGAAAACAGACTCACTGACAGAAAACCAACTTGTGGTTACCAAAAGGGAGAGGAAAGGAGAGAGGAACAAATTAGGGATATGAGATTAATAGATACAAACAACTATATACTGTATAGTACAGGGAATTATACCCATTGTCTTGTAGTAAGCTATAATGGAATATAATCTGCAAAAATACTGAATCACTATGCTGTACACCTAAAACTAATACAGTATTGTAAATCAGCTACACTTAGTACTAAATACATGGTCTAATGACATATGTAAGGGACACTTCTCCACATAAAAGGCCATCAAAGAATGATAGAGTAATGTAGAAGATGTGAAGTGTCATCTCTTGCAATGCTGACTGAATCATGTATTCCTGGTGAGAAGTGGCTGGCAAGCCAGCCACATCAGGTGACATCTCTAGAGTCAGGACTCTCAGCCCTTTATGCAGCAGCCCATTATGTTTTGGGAGAAATTCTAATTTTTACATTTTTTCTTTGTTTTTTGTTTGCTTAAACTAAACCTATATAGTATTATTTTAAAAATCTTTTCCCCATCTGGTCACTTTACACCCAAATGTCCCAGAACCTCTCTGAGTCACAGCTATACAGGTGTTACCCTCCCTTCCATCTGCCATCAATTCAAATACTTAGAGAATTATCACCTCTAGCACTTGTCTTATCTTCTTAAAACAAGGCATACATAATTCTTTCAAATCTTCAGATTACTTCATTATCATGTTTGTTCTGGGTAATTATCTTTGAGTTTATCACTGTCCTTCTTCAACTTGTGGATTCAGTTCTCAGTTTTGGGAGTCTTCTATTCCGAGTGCTAACCTATGTTACAGCCCCTTCTCAGTTCAATATGCCTGTTAATGTCATCCACATTCTAATTGCACGCTGTCCAACACACTGGAGACATATACTTTCTAAACTTGAATATGTTTCTTTGTACAACATGTCTCTGCTATATTCACAATTTAGCTCACTCAACTAATAATGATTTAAATATATATATACACACACACACATTGTGATATGTAGAATGGAGAACATAAATTTTAAAACCTCACCTAAGGTTTTGAGGAAATAAACATTAGCAATAAAAAATAGGCATATAGTGGGAGTGAGGGGGACACCGTTAAAATCTCCCTTTGTCACTTTAGATGAAGACTTGACTGTGTGGGCAAAGGAGAAGGAGCCAGTGTTTGGGAGGAAGTGGCTGAAAATGGAAGTGAAAATAAGTTTAATTGTTAGAACAAGAATCTAAATAGAAGATAGGGGCTCTGTCCTTGGATTCTGCTTATGTTATATGCCTTAAACTTTTGTTAAAATGAAAGTTCTCAGTGCAGACAAATTTCCATATGGTTTTGATGTTTTTTAAAAACCCCATCAAAATTAAATGAAATTAATTTTCAAAATAACCTCTAGTCATTTAATAAATTAATAGTGTGTATTTCATTTTTTGCTGATAAAAATAAAACCACTTCCCATCTATTATCAAAAAATCTGAAGACAGCCAGCGTTCTTTGGGTTCACAAGCAGGGATAGACTGTAGAATTTCACGTAAATTCAATCAGGAAAAAGAGGTTAATTTACCAGGATTTCTTAAACTGGCTAAAGGAACTATGAAAGACTATACTATAAAATATTCAAAGAAGCAATTATATTTCACAGTGTCTTCAAATCACATCAAATTTATCATATTTTAAGTGCCATTAAATGTTCTCTTTGATTGGAAGAGGCCTGTGAATGATAGACAGTTTTGTGCTGTGCAAATGAGCAGTTTCCCCTAATTCTCTTCACATGACTGCTCATTCTTTCCCTATTATCTCATCCAAGTTAACATAATGGAGACCCTTGTAAAATGTGAGCCACATGTTTCATCATGCAGTTCATGATTTAAATTTTATCAATGATGCCTTTATTTTTAAAATTTGACCAATTTAGTATATTTTGTGTATATTAAATTTCTCTCCTATTATGCCTTGAAATATATTTCTTTTTTTCATCTAAAATCTATATTTCTATGCATAGAGAGTGTGAATTTCCTTTGGATCCCAAAACACCATCCTAGACTGATAAGTGCGTGTGTGTGTTGGTGTGTGCGTGTATCCACCACTTGTGCCTAGGTAGACTATTTACATACAAGTCATTCCTTCTTGGCTATTATTGTTTGTCTGATAAGCATGTGAAACAGTGCTGGAAGCAGGCATATTCCCTTTTTAGGAAACCCATTTTTCAGAAAAAAATGTTCTTTGCTTCATTTCTTGGTCTTCATGAGGACACAAGTGAGTAGCCCCATATGTCTCCCTTTAGTTGCATTAAATGAGGATTTCTGAACAGTTACTAGCCAAGCCTTGTCTTCCTAGGCATCCCTGGAATCCTAATTCCTTTCTCTGTAATTTTAGGTGGTAAAAGGAAAACAGTAATTGCAAATGTTTTAATTTACTCTCTAACAACTGAAAACAAAAAATTTAAAAAAATAATAAAAAATAAAAACCTTGTTGTGTTGCTTGGTAAAGGACCACTAGTAGAGAAAGAGAAAGTAGGAAAACTAATAATACCTTCCAAGGAAAAGAAAGTCATACACACCAGACATACTCAAGCCACTGAAGTAATTTCTATTCTTGTAGCTGTAATTTCTTAAATTACAGAGTGAGCAAATGTGTTACCCTCCAGAACTAATGAAAAAAAAAAACAAAAAAAGCCCAGATGTAACTCAGCTTCCACTTCAAATTAATAATACCTCCAACATGACTACCTAAGTCATAAGTATTAATAAAGAAAATATCTTCAAAATTAATGCACAGAAATCTCTTGCATTTCTATACACTAATGATGAAAAATCTGAAAGTGAAATTAAGAAAACACTCCCGTTTACCATTGCAACAAAAAGAATAAAATATCTAGGAATAAACCTACCTAAGGAGACAAAAGACCTGTATGCAGAAAATTATAAGACACTGATGAAAGAAATTAAAGATGATACAAATAGATGGAGAGATATACCATGTTCCTGGATTGGAAGAATCAACATTGTGAAAATGACTCTACTACCCAAAGCAATCTACAGATTCAACGCAATCCCTATCAAACTACCAATGGCATTTTTCACAGAACTAGAACAAAAAATTTCACAATTTGTATGGAAACACAAAAGACCCTGAATAGCCAAAGCAATCTTGAGAACGAAAAATGGAGCTGGGGGAATCAGGCTCCCTGACTTCAGACTATATTACAAAGCTTCAGTAATCAAGACAGTTTGATACTGGCACAAAAACAGAAATATAGATCAATGGAACAGGATAGAAAGCCCAGAGATAAACCCACGCACATATGGTCACCTTATCTTTGATAAAGGAGGCAAGCATATACAGTGGAGAAAAGACAGCCTCTTCAATAACTGGTGCTGGGAAAATTGGACAGCTACATGTAAAAGTATGAAATTAGAACACTCCCTGACACCATGCACAAAAATAAACTCAAAATGGATTAAAGACCTAAGTGTAAGGCCAGACACTATCAAACTCTTAGAGGAAAACATAGGCAGAACACTCTATGACATACATCACAGCAAGATTCTTTTTGACCCAGCTCCCAGAGAAATGGAAATAAGAACACAAATAAACAAATGGGACCTAATGAAACTTAAAAGCTTTTGCACAGCAAAGGAAACCATAAACAAGACCAAAAGACAACCCTCAGAATGGGAGAAAATATTTGCAAATGAAGCAACTGACAAAGGATTAAGCTCCAAGATTTACAAGCAGCTCATGCAGCTCAATAACAAAAAAACGAACAACCCAATCCAAAAATGGGCAGAAGACCTAAATAGACATTTCTCCAAAGAAGATATACAGATGGCCTACAGACACATGAAAGAATGCTCAACATCATTAATCATTAGAGAAATGCAAATCAAAACTACAATGAGATATCATCTCACACTGGTCAGAATGGCCATCATCAAAAAATCTAGAAACAATAAATGCTGGAGAGGGTGTGGAGGAAAGGGAACTCTCTTGCACTGTTGGTGGGAATGTAAATTGATACAGCCACTATGGAGAACAGTATGGAGGTTCTTAAAAAACTACAAATAGAACTACCATACGACCCAGCAATCCCACTACTGGGCATATACCCTGAGAAAACCATAGGTCAAAAAGTGTCATGTACCACAATTTTCATTGCAGCTCTATTTACAATAGCCAGGACATGGAAGCAACCTAAATGTCCATCGACAGATGAATGGATAAAGAAGATGTGGCACATATATACAATGGAATATTACTCAGCCATAAAAAGAAATGAAATGGAGGTATTTGTAATGAGGTGGATGGAGTTAGAGTCTGTCATACAGAGTGAAGTAAGTCAGAAAGAGAAAAACAAATACAGTATGCTAACACATATATACGGAATCTAAGGAAAAAAAAAAAAAGGCCATGAAGAACCTAGTGGCAAGACGGGAATAAAGACACAGACCTACTAGAGAATGGACTTGAGGATATGGGGAGGGGGTGGGGTGAGATGTGACAGGGTAAGAGAGTGTCATGGACATATATCCACTACCAAATGTAAAATAGATAGCTAGTGGGAAGCAGCCGCATAGCACAGGGAGATCAGCTCGGTGCTTTGTGACCACCTAGAGGGGTGGGATGGGGAGGGTGGGAGGGAGGGAGATGCAAGAGGGAAGAGAAATGGGAACATATTGTATATGTATAACTGATTCACTTTGTTATAAAGCAGAAGCTAACACACCATTTTAAGGCAATTATACTTCAATAAAGATGTTTAAAAAAAAAAAGAAAGAAAATATCTTTAGCCATTAAACTTTATGTGTAATATTTGAACATGCTAACATAGTGTTTAAAGGGACAAAATGACTTTAAGCAAACAAGAACAGTGTACAGACTGTCTGAAACATATTAATATATGTCTGAAACAATATAATATATGAGATACTTTTACAGAGGAAAATGCATAAGCCCAGCAGTGGGTTGTCAATATGCCAATAACTTCCCCCAGTCACTTTGGAGCTAACAAACCAGAGGAACTACTTAATTAAATATATGACCAAATGAAAGAAAATTAACTTCCTTCTTGATATAGAGAAAATAAGTCTTAAGACAAAAAATGGTATTTCATCACATCCTGAAAATACAATTAAAATAAAGTCAGTATTTACCTTATGTAATTAAAAATCCATTGGACACTTCAGAAGCCCAAGCAGCTCATGAAGCAGCTTTCCAGTGGCAGTCTTCCATTCCTATAAATAAAAGGAAGGTGAAAGAGGACACTTAGAGCAATCTATGTCTCTGTAGAGTGATGCTGATTAGCTATGAAATGTTTATTATCACTCCTCATTGCCATTTAAAAATTAACTCCCTATATATTGCTGTTATTATAGATTTTGTTAAATGCACAAAATAGAAATGAAAATTTCTGGGACTTCCATGGTACCAAATAGGCTCCAGATTATGAAATATTACAAAAAAAGAAAACCATTCAATCCCATGTTATTTTACCGGGAAAGGCAGTTGTACTATGAAAACTAAAACATTTGTAATTGAAATGTTTTCTTATTATATACACATTACCAACATAAATATTTTTCTCGTCTTAACACTGAGTTACAAGTAATAGGGGGTGTTGGCTCCTTATTTCTTTTACTATTGACTTCTTTACTAGATTTAAGCAAGTATTCTTACTTTATTTCCCATAATTTTCCTGGAGAAGATTCATAAAATGTGGAAAAAAATAGTCATCAATTTGGTAAGTTGATATGCAATATGTAGGTATTTAGGTGGCTTCTACTTGTAGACAATATATACTATGCACAGTAAAAAAAAATTAATAATACTATTTATATAGAATGGGACTGTATTCCATCCCTCTCCTACATCTCCCTCAATCCAAGCCTCATACTGTTAAAATCCAGGCACAAATCTCAATGAAGCAGTACCACGGACATCTGTGCTTCATGTCCCACCTCTTTCTGAAAATCTTTAATCCATTAAGTGGCAAAGAAGATGAGGTTAGGAACAGAGATAGTGGGGAAATTGTGCTCCTAACTGAGAAGTATAACTTTGTCAAGGCAGGTGTGGCACATTAGAACAGAAATAAATGAGCATCTTATTATCCTATTGCAAGAGGGATCATATAAGTTCATGTTTTAAAGGCCAGATTCATATGAATTACTTTACCAACTCAGTGTTTCTAAAAACTGCTATCAGGAGTTAACTGTATCTATTTAGTATATAAAGATATTAAATATATATATACTAAATACTTATATGTTTATATAAATATATATGTATATATAATACATAGTATATATATACATATATATAATGTTTTTTTACTAGTTCCATCACTATGTGCTTGTTTCTTTTTTCTATTATTGAGTATTAGAACTCAATTTGAAGAAAAGATGCTTTCCAGCCAAATAAATTCTGTACAGTGAATAACGTGTCCCATTAGATTCCAGAAAGACATCAGAAGCTACATTTACATTACGGAGAAACAAACTTTGAAAGAAAATGTTAACCACTTTTGGCAAGAAAAAGAACACTCTAAAGTTCACAATAATGGGACACTAGGCAAAAAATACTGAAATGCCAAGAATGTCTGGATAGCATTTTATGAATTTCTGGATGTATTGCAGAGCTATCCTGCTTTCCTGAAAATACATCAACTAATCCAATACCTCATCATATTCTAACTCTGTATTCATAATTGTTTGCCTTGATCTCATTTTGTTATCCATAATTCTACAATAAACAACCCTGAACTTTTATTGAAGACTCACTGTGATAAGTGCTATAATAGGTGTTTTCATATGGCTATCTCATTTAATCAATAAGATATATACAGTGTCACACTTTGCAGACAGTTGCCATTGTCATATACTATATGTTACAGCATAAAAACACTAAATTGGAAGTTGCATGTTCCATAAAATAAAGTGCTATTTCCAACTAATTATGAATTTTAAGTTTTATATCATTAATTCACTGAAAATGCTTTTTAATGTCTAAAGTGTTTATTGAATAATTACAAATATATATGGAATGTGAAAATTATCAAATAAAATCTATTATTTAGTTACTTGAAACTTACATTTTAATATTTCCATGGGGTAGGGGGATGATCCTGAAACATCACAAGTCATTTTTTTATGATCACATTAAAGATTAGATATGAAATAGGAATGTGTACTGTATCTCCAACCCACACATCAGAATTTCCTACTGTTGCTGGAAGAAGACAATTTTAATTAAGACCAAATATTGATTAAGAAAGATGAAAAATAAACTATAATGGCAAAGTAAATGGTATAAATGCAAAAGAAGCAACCAGCTATAAAGGATTAGAGAGAGATTATTTTGCTAAATGAAAAAAAAAGAAAGCAGAGTTTGGGACAGATAAGGTAGTGGAGAAAGAAGGTGGGGGACACGTGTTGATAAAACCCATAAAAGTATATGTGTCCATGTGTGTTTCTTTTGGTGGGAGTTGAAGGAGTATAACTGTCTAAAGAGAAATTCCTTCAGAGTTTGCTGGGTTCTTCATGGAACACTGAAGGAAAAAAAAAAAAAAAAGCTATAATTCCTAAAAGTTAAATCAATGGTTATAATAACGGGGCCAATAATCTGATCTTTGATACAGATCACATTCTGGATCAAATGGTAATGAATAAGATAAGCAGCTGGGTCCATATGTGGTCCTAAATCATGTGGTTCATTCATCTTAACTTGAGGAAATCCTTTACACCAAAAAGATTTGGGAAAGTAGCAGAAAGATATTAGTAATTGAGTAAATATTGTTCACAGGAAGGAGAGGAAAAGTATGAAAAATCAGTTTCATAAGAATTGGTGGATGTGGCTCAAGCTGAGCTGGAACAAGACTCAGAACAAAGAATTTGAGGAAATACGCCTTTAGCATTTTGAGTGAGGAATACAATTTGAGATAAGTAATACTGTCTAGCCCACAAGAAATGGGGACTTGATGAATGTGTATTTGCAAATATTTAGCAGACAGAAGATAGCCCAAGCCATGTATAAAAATAAAAAAGAATCTGCCCGCATGCTCAGGATGTTCAATAAAATCATACCTGTAACAGGCAATGTACCTAATAAAATCCTGAGCACCAACCTGGAAAAACATACACAGAATTTTTTACCTTAGGTGTACAAAAATTATGTGTTTTTTCTCCAAGATCACATGAGTAGTGTGAAATGTCAGTTCCCTTTTCACTAGGTGATACTGTTTGCCTTAATTATAGTCTCTTTCTATAACGAGATGAGTATATATTATAGGTGAATCCCAAGTGCGTATGTAATACTAAAGCAGATAATGATTCTAAGTACAGCGTTTGATTGATGTGGGGATTAAAGTACAGTGAATTTAGCACAATCCCCAGCACTTAGTGAGTGATTAAATGATAGCTGTTATTGTTATTATCCAAAAAATGAGAGAAAATATTAGTAAGAGGAGGATATAGTGGTGAAGAGAGAAAAATGTTAAAGAGGTCAATGAACATGCTATAACACTAATTTTATATGGATTAATATTTTTAAAATACAATCAGGACTGATTTAATCCTTATTCAAACAAAAGTGACTTTAACTTCAAGGTTAGAGATATGCAAATATAATTGATAAAAGAATCATTGTTTTATTTCCTTCTTTAGACAATGAGTATAATAATCACCAAAGATAAGCAATAGTTTAAATTCAAAGTGAAGTAAGAATATGCTTTAGGTTTAAGGAGTATTTGAAAACAAGGGGAAAAAAATAACAGTCTTCCTGGACCTTCAATGCTATTTTAGAGGGAAAATATATCCCTCTACTGTGTATATTTCTAGGTATAAATACCATCTAGCTAGGAATTTACATCTCTACCCTTAAAAGTGTTTAAGAGGAAGTCTGAAAATCTCTGTTTTAAATGAAAAGGTAGACAATTTTACCATTCTTCTCTTTTTCCACAACATTTTTTAGTGATTCTCATACTTTATTTCAAGGTGAGGGAAAAACGGAGAAGACTTTTTGTCTGAGGAAATACATAGCATGTATAGATGTATGGCATCTTCTCCTAAAAGGAAAGTAACTCTCTCACAGAATTTTTTATCCACTATGATTCATACTTAGTATACAATAGTCTGTGTACTCTCTGCACCTAATTCTCAATTGACGTGTTTAAGAATCTTTATTTAAATATATACCAAAATGACCTATTTGTTACTGTTGTAACTTTCACCTAAGACCATGCCTAAGGCATTAACCCAGAGAAAATGATGTTGTAGAGCTTATCATGATGAAAAGTTCTGAACGATGAATTTCTTGAATGATCCCTTAAGGCAATCACACAGCACCACCTCAGGAGCATACAAGTAGTCTAGAGCCTCTGATTTGAAATTCCACCAACATTTTGGAGAGCTTAGAAACTGGCTTAGAGAACCGTTCTGCCATACATTGGGGAGACAGACTCTCTCATACACTGAGAAGACCAAATGTTTTGAACTGCTATGCGGCATCTCCATCCCTTTCATATTAATTTTTTCTATCTAGTCATAGAAGGAAAAAGTGAAATAACCTGTCTACTATGTGCCCAGATATGATGCTTTAAAGACATGATTTAATTTATTCACCATAAAATAAATTATGTGAGATAGGTACTACTGTCTCTTTAAAAATACAGAATTGAGGCTTAGAAAGTGACACAATAATTTTTTCAAGATCACAGACCTTTCCATTATGTAACACTCCCTCCAAAGCATCAGCTATGGATACCTTTGGTCATGGGACTGGTTAGAACAAATGTTAAATTGAATGCAATGGTGCTTAATAAAACTTGAAACCTGTAATGAGGTTAGTTGACCAGAACTGCCTGAGTTAAGTGTTTTATCATCAACATTTCAGGACTGTTAAATAAAAATGAAGGTCTGAATAAAAGCTTTCCCTTTCTTTTGTTTATTGTTTTGGCTGTTGTTTCAAAGATGGTTATTAAAATGTAATAAGTCTGTTTTATAATTAATATTAAATTTTGGACTTAACTTGAAATTTTTATTAAGATTTATAAAAGTACAATATCCAACACTTAAAACAGGTGTTTTTGCATAAAAAACTAACTTGCTTAGGTAATAACATGATATTCCTAACAAATTAGATAATATAAATGACATTTCCTGGGAACATAAATTTATTCAACATTAATTTTCCATTAGCATAGAAAAAATATAATATACCATTCATTCAATCTTAATTCTAATATAACAAAGTAGCTGTATAAGTCTTAACTATTTTTTTTTAATTTATTTTATTTTTTAAATTTTTGGCCCCGTTGGGTCTTTGCTGCTGCTCGCGAGCGGGCTTTCTCCAGTTGCCGTGAGCAGGGTCTACTCTTCGTTGTGGTGCGCGGGCTTCTCATTGCGGTGGCCTTTCTTATTGCGGACGGAGCACAGGCTCTAGGCATGCGGGCTTCAGTAGTTGTGGCACACAGGCTTAGCTGCTCCGTGGCATGTGGGATCTTCCTGGACCAGGGCTCAAACCCATGTCCCCTGCATTGGCAGGCGGATTCTTAACCACTGCGCCACCAGGGAAGTCCCAAGTCTTAATTTTTATATCACAAAATAGCTATGCTAAAACTAAGAAATAGGCTATAGATTTCATAATTCTAATATAGTAAATATGTTATACTATTTACTAGAACACCAGAGAGTATATAGAAGGGAAAAGGAGAAATGCATTCACTGAGTAATTTTGACTCTGGAATTCACTAGAACTATTTAATACTAAAAGTAACATTTTTTTCAAGTTAAAAAAATATAATGACAGTATTACTTGACTGAATCCCTCCATAGAGATCCCACTTATGACACGCTGCCCTAGACCATATTCAAAGAGAATCCTGCGCTTAGAGTACACTAAATCCTATTTTAGCATGAAATGCACATTACCTGTTCTCCATATAGAAAAATAATAATAAAAAAAGGAATTTTGATTCTTTTCTATTTTAAGTTTGCCTGGTTTAAATCTGCTTTGGTGGCTTCCAACAGAATGACAAGGACTTCACTCTGGATTGCTTTGGTGGCTTACATTTCCTTTTGTTCTTGACTTTCTTAGAGGTGTACATGGTAGAGATACCGGCATTTTTATTTGCTTTAATCTTTCAAAACCCAAGAGTGAAAGAAATACAGTCCTCATTTCTTGTGTGCTAGAAAAATTATCTTTTTATTAGGTCAATCAAGTTAAAAGTTTTCATTGTGCTTAAACTTTTAAAAAGTTGAAATTCTACTACAGCTACAAATTTTTGCAAGTGAACCATATATTTCATTGGCTCAAAACATATTTTTATAAAATCCATTTCTTTAAAATACACACACATACATATAAGACAATTTTTGTGCCTTGTATATATTAATATAATAATACTAATTAATATACACTTAAAGCTTACCATATGCCAGGCACTAGGTAGGTACTTTACATCTATTTGCTCACTTAATTCTCACTTAATTTTTAATAGTATTACAAATAATACTATTTTTATCTCAATTGAAAGATGGAAAATTGAGGCACGGAGAGATTAAATAACCAAGCAACTAACAGAGCTGGAATTTAAACCAAGGCAGATGACTCCAGAGCTTGAGCTATTAACAATAATGCAATAATACCTCTGATTAAAAGATATTAGTAATGGCATTCTGATAATAGCATGCACAAAAAAAGTTTCTTAACCATCTCAACTGCACTTAGTCAAAAATATCAAACCATAGAAGTACATAAAAGGTGGCAGAAACAGTTTTGTGAAAAATAACAGAGCTAAATAATAACAGTGCTAAATCTCTGTGAAGGCATGGTCCATTCCTACTTAGTTCACCAAACACTCACAATGTCTGGTAGAGTACTGAACACTTGGTAAACCAGTATACAACAAATATTTGAGTGAATTAACAAATAAATTAAGAAACTCATGTGAGCATTGGCATTTCTGCAAATCCCAGCTGTAAATGCCAGTTCCAAACACACTAACCAAGTAGAATAGCATAGATTCAGGACACATCTTCACTGGGTTCACGCTTCCCATTCCTCACCCTCAGCTCCACCATCCAACAGTTTCACATCATCTCTAGAGCCCTAGTCACTTATGTTCCACTTACGACTGCCTAAATTCATATTTATTAAATTCTTGTTCTATGTTGTATTCATTTAATAAACTAATGAAAAAATCCAGTGTGATTCCAGTTACTACTGGTACACTTTAACTGAGGCTATTGAAAGAAAACGTCATAATTCAGGATAGTATCCTAATGTTGAGAACATCAGGCAATAATACCACAGGTCAGAAATGCAAACCCAGAAGCTGTTGCCTGGCTTCGTCCTCTCTTGCCTCTTCAGGTGCATCCTGAATTCGTCTACATGGTGTCACCTTTATTGCCCATCTCCTGGATTACTCTCATGGCCTCCTAATTAGTTTTTCTACTTATCCTCTTGCCCTTCCAATCTAATCTCTACATTCCAGCCAGAATTATCTTAAAATATCAATTGCATCATGTCTCTCCATACATGACTTCCCTTTGTACTTCAGAGATTTTATATTTTTCTTTTCCTTCCAGTCTCTCTCTTTGTCTCTCCACCCCTGCCCCCTTCCACCCTCTTTCTTTTTATCTTTCTGGCCACCGTTGACCTCTCCAGTCTAACCTCATCATTCACCAGGCTTCATCTGTGTTGAAAGCTTAGCCCATTTCAAAGCCTGCACATGGCCTATTCCTCTGTTAGAGAAGTCCTCTCCCCACTCTGCCTAGCCATTTGCTTCTTAGGTGTCAGCTTAAATGTCACTTCCAAATGTATACCTTATGTCAAATGGGAGAACCCTTTTATATTCTATTATGGCTTCCTCAAATCTTCTTCCCTGTCATTTCTCGGAATAACGTAGTAGGTTTGAGTACAAGATTTACACCCAGACTTACTGACCTTGAATCCTGAATGCACACTTGCTAGTTTGCATGACACTGGAGAAGCTGTTTATTTTTCCTATGTTCTGGTTTCCTTATTTATAAAATGAGATACAATATTATCTACTTAAAGGGATAGTTTTGAGGACTGAGTTAATACATGTAAACACTCAGAACAGTGCCTGGCACATTAAGTACCCAATAAATGTGAGCTACCATTGTTCAGTGAATTGTATTTATCTGTATGCTTATTTGATTATTTTCTCATAAACATGCAAACTCAAGGAGATCAGGAACCACGGTTATATTCTTAACACCATAAACTTGATGCCTTTAACAGTGTTTAACTTTAAAAAACTCAATATATACGTATTGAATGAATCTATTGAATAAATGCATGAATCTATAAATGCATAAAAGAAAGAATTTTGAAAAAGAAAAGAATATGGATCAAACATCTTTGGGCAGGTGGGACTTTGCTGTCCATAAAATTATACAATGTAGACTTGGGGATAATACGTGACAGTCTGTTTCACTTGTTTGGAAAGCTGACTAGATCTAAAGAAACCTTAGTATTATATCCATTCAACTCTTTTTCAGTTCAAAGGTATTTGAAGAATGATTAAAATACCTGAAAAAAATTATTGGGAGGTTGTTTCATCACCTTTCATTTCTGTCATGGTTGCTTATTAGTGGATACAAAAATTTAGATGACTCTCAGGAAAAAGTTCTGATACAATATTTGAGTTAAAGAAAAATCAAAAACTCTTTACCATTATCAAAGCTACAATACAGTTCTTTAGGACTAGCATTTACACCAAGAAAATCTCAAAGCCCAGTTTCCCACATAATTCATCTTCTAACTTGGGTTCTGATCCCCTTGAATTTCTTTAAACCTTCTAATGAATAATCCATGAGGATGCAGATGCTTTTCAGAAAACTATTGCTACCCTCTTCCTTGAAAAAGAAAATATAAGACTTACAACAAAAATGACATTAGATACCTATTGCTCAAAATCCTTATAACCTCCATTTAAATATAAATTTGCAGATAAAAGTATAAAAGGAAAGCGTGCATACCAAGTCCTGCTGAGTTGCTTTTTTTTTGCTTTCTTAGACATATTCATTTGGTCTGTTAATGTCTAACGATTTATATTGGCAAACACTCTTTTGACAACGTTTGTGTTTAACCTTCAGTTTCCTTCTGTAATGTGTGTTACTTAAGAACTGGGCCCCTGGAGAAAATGTGAATCATGGACCAATCCTAATTTCTTCTGATACAAATGTTCCTTTTATAAGATATTGAAAAAATATTGAACAATATTGTTCAACAATTCACTTATTCACTATACAGTTATTGAACAGATGCCTTGCGAAGGGACTGAGACTAAAGGAAAAAATGGGGCAAGTTGCTGCCTTGGAAAAATTCATAGATCACCAACTCTGCTGTTTCAGATACACTAGAAAGTCTTCTTTATGTTGCTTGACATACTTAAGTTGCATATAGGAGAATTTCAATCTCGTTCTAATGTGTAGCTGTATACCAGATACCTTATACCTTGTCTATTAATGAACCTATAAGGTAGGTGTCATGATTCTCAGGTTACCAGAAAGGAGACACCTGGGCTCAGAATTCAACAGTAAATCTCCCTACTTTATTTAGATAATAAGTAACAAAGCCAGGGTTTGAACCTTGTGCTTTCTGGTCCAAAACCAAGCTTGTATTCAGTCTCCCTTTCTCTATGATCACTGCCTTTTCTGACAGAGGTGATGAAAGGTTGGTAACCATATGGTTGTAAGGGACAGTTCCTTCTTCTGGGAAAGGGGCAACATAGCAGAATTCAACCCCATCCAGTGGTGACAGGCATTTCAACCAGCTGTGCAAAGTCTCTGTATCTTATCACCACCACCTCAGCCCTCTTACAGAAGACAGAGAAGAAAGGGAAGTGGAAAAAGGAAAAAAAGAAAGAAAGCAGGAAGGAGAGAGGGATATGGAGATGGGTGGAATGCTTTAAGAAAGGGAAGTGGAAAAAGGAAAAAAAGAAAGAAAGCAGGAAGGAGAGAGGGATATGGAGATGGGTGGAATGCTTTTGCACATCTGGCTTATAGACAATCCACACTGAGAGGGTCAAACCTACATTGGATGAATCAACTCCTGAACCAGAGTCATATCTCTGAAGAAGCACCATCATCACATTCAAAGTACCTTTCCAAAATGTGTTCCTTTAAATTACACTTGTTTAGCTTAAGCACTATCTGAAGAATTTTGAAAGAAAAATCTAGAAGGACCCATAAAATAATCTGACCTCAAGTCATATTTGAACCAATTAGGAAGTAGAGATCCAGAGGGACTGAAAGACTTGCTGACAGCAAGCAGAGCTGAGAGTAGATCCTAGGTTTCCAGATCCTATAGTGTGTGTTCTCTGACATATTTCACCCTCCAAGGACACTGTTGCCAATGCTTG
The DNA here is from genome assembly GCF_009873245.2 of Balaenoptera musculus. Lineage (NCBI taxonomy): Eukaryota > Metazoa > Chordata > Mammalia > Artiodactyla > Balaenopteridae > Balaenoptera > Balaenoptera musculus. Next base: position 39,582,599 of record NC_045790.1, on the reverse strand, counting down.
GGCATGGTGGTTAGGTTTTTCTGCCCTTTCCTGCAATGGCTGATCCCTGAGCCTATGTGTTGCCCAGGAAAGGAGAGGTACAACCCTTTATGAGAAATGGACCTGGGAACTCATGATAGCCTCTCTGAGTGATGCTGCTCTATGACCGAAACACTAGGACATCATTACAGCCCTGGAAACGACATGAAGATAGGTGGAAAGGGACTCATGAAAGCCAACGACACTGGCCTTTCACGAATCTGTTCCACATTCTCTGGATTGTGTCTTCTTTGCACATCTGTGGCCTTGTCAAATCTTTGCTATAAATTTTCACATCTTGCAAAGTAATCTACTAATGAAAGAGTCATAACCAAAATCTAGATTCAATTTTTATAAGTCGTCTTTTAGGCTTTTATATAGTTCTTATTAATAGAGGATATTGCTTAGGGATCTTGAGGAGGTTGTAATTTACTTTCCTGAAACTTTTCTTTACAGCATTATTCATTTTGCCAGATACCTTTATAAGACAGTTTCACTGTTACAGACATAATTCTACAGTCATGAGTCTATATTTTGTGTTCCCAGGAAGATGATTTGAAGTTAATAAAATATAAGGGAAATTTTGGTCATTCTATACATTGTCATATATTTTGAATAATTTTAAGGATTTATGGAGCTATATTAAATGTAAATATTGATAAGTTTTTATATCTTGAATATATTTAAAAATAAGAATCATCAAAGTTAAATAATAGGAAGGATTTTACATTAATTATAGAAACCTGGTTCTATTTATATAGCAGATCAGTGTTTAGTATTTTAAAAACACAGGAAATGAAAAAATATTCAAATTTTAACCAAAGCTACAGTGAGATGTCTTTGAATTAAGAGTAGCAAAACACATATTCTCTGATGTAAATTATGCAATTAGTTGGTCAAGTGATAAAAATTGGAGAATAGCTAAAAAGAATGATTTTGAGTATCAAATGATTTTGAGTAATCTCCTCTGGCCTGAGATAACAGAAAGAACCCATCGTGATAGCTAAACATACTATAATCTATTTCTGGCATTTTTCTTTTGTAAACTATGATTAGATTTTAGTTTTTTCAAATCATGAAATTGGAAATGACCTTAGTACAGTACTTATTCAAATCAAAAGATATAGGCAGGATTGAATTCAAAGGTTCCAAATACCTGCTTTAGTTTTAAAACAGGTCTTCTGAAAAGTCTCTGGTTTGCCCCAGTATTTCTAGCAATTATTTATATATTTCCTAATGTTATACACAAAACTTTGTCCACTGCTTTACCAATATTTCATTTTAAATCAGTGCACTACACTGATTAAAAATTAATTAATCTCAAAATTAATTTAATCTCTTAATTAATTTAATCTCTTAAATTAAATTATTAATTTAATCTCAGGGCTGAAAGGAATTTCTGGTTTTATAATCCCTCTCCAGGTTCCAGGCAATCACCATAAGCAAGACAAACGAGCCTACCTAAATTTTAGCCAGGTTTTGTATCAGCCATGTCCCTGTGAACTACATACTGAAACCTAGAGGGGCACATCTTTGACATCTGTTTGGTTTTGCACTGTGCTCCTTCTATTAAAAATGCCCTTCCACTCTTTCTTCATGGAAAGGTCATTACCTTTTTTTTTTTTTTTTACAAACTGCTGTAAGTATCATCCTTAAGTCAAGCTCCTAAGCCCCCCTACTTCAAGCAAGAATAATATTGACCATTTCCTCCTCTATGTCCCCAAGCAATTTGGTGCATGCCTCTATCATTACACTTATCCCGTCACACTGTAATTGTTTATATACTATTGAACTGCTAATCACAAGCTATAACTTCCTATGCTCCTGTCCCAGTGTCTACCATATAACCAGTTCTCCGTAATTGTTTGCTAATGAAATAATCCTATTTATAATGTATTTATACAACCATAACGAAAGTCTGATGTACACTGCAATCAAGCTTTATGAGGGAAGTTTTATCATTCACTTATTCAGCATCTGCTTTGTGGCAAGCATGTCTAACTCCCCTCTGCTTTCGGTAGAGACAGCATGGGAGAATCTCAGTGCACATAGTAGATGCTCATTAAATATTAATGGATTTCCTTTTCCCCTTCCTTTTCCCTCTCTGCAGCCATTTCTCACATAAGGTCAAACAGCACATTTGTCATTGTGTACTCTCACTCAATGTGTACTCTTACTCAATGTGTACTCTTACTCATAAGGATTTATTACATTTTTGCTTCTCTTCTTAAGTTTTTGGCCATTACAATTTTAAACCAATTTTGTACCTACTCCTCAAGTTACTGTATTCCTCTTTTATGCATAGAAAATATTGTAAATAGTTAGTTTCAGTATACATCAGGTTTTAAAGTTTATCTTTTACATTCTTGCATCATTATTTTTAAATCTGGCTATTCTTTTCAAATATTATAGTTTCCACTCTGTTTCCCTCAAGTTCTCAAGTCTAGAGAGGTAATAGGTACAGCCTTTAGAGTGGTTTAGAGAATAACTGTTAGAATCAGACAGACCTGAGTTTGAATATCTACCATTTACAGGCTGTGTAATTTTGGCAATGTACGTGAGTCATGAAGTCTTCATCTTCAAATGAGGAATTATGTTATAAAACAGGAGTTAATTTATGCGAAGTCAAAGCACAGTGGTTAGTAAATAGCAAGTGCTCAATTGACAGCTTTATTATTAATTACCATTAAAATAATATAAAAAATTGATGTCCATCCCAGGAGAACCTTTAGTTGTCATTAAATAAATTTCTGCTTTTATAAGAATTACACAACAGAGAGTTACTCATGAGAAAAATCTCTGATTTTGACTTTCCACTTAAGGCTTTTATTTCAAATCTACTAGATTTCCCTATTTTTTTGGAATCATATTATACCATATCTCTCTCATAATTGATCTTTACATAGACCTTTCATTATTTCTAAATTTTAGCCATTTTGGAGAATGATCCTCTTGTCTTTGAGGCACTCCCTAGAACTCCTTAAAGTGAATTTTGTATTTTTACCTTTGCTTATATTCTAAGTCAGAGATTCCAGAGATGCCTTACAGATTTGGGAACGATTAATCTAGCTATTTATTTTTATGTTGTGTGTGTGTGTGTCTACACATACTGATTTCTTTACCATTTCTCATATGTTTTTATGACCACTCACTTGCACCATTACCTATAGAGTCAGTACTAAAAGTCATGCCTGCGTTCTAGAATACATCAACTTGGGTGTTGTGTGTCTGCATAGGGTTTTATCTGTATGTACATGTATGTGATGTGTCTGTGGGGAAAGAGAGAGAATCAATAACCAAAAGTTCTAACAGCATAAATTGGACAGTTTTATAGCAGCTTAATTTTCTTTCCTTCTGCCATTTTGTTGCACTGTGTAGAAAAGAAATTGGGAAAATTAATCAGGCCCTAAGATCTGGTAATTGGATATCATACGTAAAGATCCCCAAGCCTTATATCGTCTTGATATAATTGATGAAGACATTCTAAGTACAACGGAAGTCTCTGTCCTAAGCATAATATAATGCAAATGCTTGACCAGATGATTTTATAAGGCCAATATCCATTTTTCAAAATTAAACAACTGACATTTTAAATGCCCAAAGGCTCTGATACTGTACATATTATTGATTAAACCGACATTTAAAAATTACTATAGTGCAAATGAGCTCATTAAAATAGAAAACTAAATTTTTTTGGCTTTTAATACCTCAAAATGGCCTGAACATCGGTAGTACAAATATTTGGTTAAAGCACCAGGTAGAAAATTTGTGCCAATATTCAAAGATCCTCATGTAAGTTTTTATTTCATAGAGTACAATCTTGGGACTGTTTTCAAACTACACAGATGTATAAGCAGAAAGCAAAACACCTGCCCATTAATTTTGGACTATATTTTATCTATTATGTATAGTCAACTTCTAGACCTAATCCTACACTTTACTACTCTCTAGAGAAGGAACAAACCTCTAAGTTCAGTTCTGAACCCCTTGAACATTTTTGTATGATAAGCTTGCTAGAATATTCATTTCAGCCTTTTTGTTTTACTCAGCTCAGATTATACCAGAAGACCTTTTAATAATCATCTCCAGTGATACAAGTGTCTAAACATCCATAGTCTTTTGAGGATCCAATTTAAAAACAGTGGAATTCATGTTGAATATAAGAATATCTCTAAAACTCTACCATTTCAAATTCTGTGCCACACCTATAATAAATATTCAACTTAACAGAGATAAGTCATTACACTTCTTTTCAACGTATTTACATTATTGACCATATTCAGGAAAGAAAAAGTAGGGGAGATGACAAAAATACACCTGTGCCATGATGAAAAAATAAAATTTGATTAAAAGGAAACATTATAACCCACAAACTGTGAAAAGTGGGTAAATTACATAGGTGAGGAAACACTGATTTTTTCATACCCTACACAATATGTCAACTCGTATTTGAGGCTGAGCACAGCATAGGGGAGAAATATGAATGATATTGTACTAGAGAGGGAAGCATTTTTTATATCCCTGAATATACCACTTCCTTTTATAAGAATAGGGTTTCATTTTCACTGTAACTAAGACTGACCTCAAGTTAATTTTCAGTGTTATGTTTGAATTGTCAAAAAACATACTTAAACAGCCATGTCAAGTGAAATTCCTTGATCATTTTTAAAATGCCAAGGGCAGAAATTATAAGAAACAGAGGCTACCATGAATATTATGCCAGAGGCTCTTCTATAGTATATCTTCTGGAAAAAAAAAAAAAAGAGAGAGAGAAAGAGACTTGTTCATGGGAGTCAGCCTTCCTCACTACTCATTGGAGTGAACATATATAGGTCATTCATCGTCTCTCTTCCTTTCTCTCTCTATCTCTGTCTATCTCAGGTCTGTCTTATTCCATGATGTGCTTGCTGCCTACTCTATCACATGTATCGCTATGTGCTCTTTGCCCATGGGCACCCAGTAAATCAATGCAGGCTCAAACGAAACTACCCTGTATGCAAATGATCTAACAATTATGTTTGTTTGTTTTTTTGCTTTGGTTTGCTTGTTTTAGTGGAAATGCACAATGTCTGGCTATTAGTCAATATTTTGATGCCAATTCTATTTTCTTATTCCCCGAAACAGGGTTATACAATAACATAGTTTTATTGTAATATGATATAATGATGGCGCCAAAAATCACAAACTGAAAAGCTGCCAACTGACAGTTATCAGCATGGACTCAGTGAATGGGAAAAAGGTGAAAGAAGTATCAGCTGCATAAAGCATGGAAAAAAGTTAAATGGTTTAAAACCTTGCAAAAAATTCAGTTAACTTTGAACATGCTCCCAAAATTCTGAACTAAACCCTCATCTCTTAAAAGAATTGAATGCTCATTCCTACAATTACACATATGGTAAAAACTGAACCTTCACATACACAATTGCTGCAGGCTACAGTAAACACTGTAAAATACATTACCTCTGGAAGAATGTATCACAAAGACCCTTTTAAACTCCCTTAAGAATTCACTTTATAATCTCAGCTCATTAGTCCCCTAAATAGCATTTGTCGTGACAAAAAGGAGCACATAGAAGGAAAGACTTCTCAGTCAAACATGCGCTGAGCCAAGAACAAGCCCAGAAGTTATCAAAACAAAGCTTCACAAGTTTGTCATAAATTAGTTTGCTTGGGCCCAAAATGAATAATGTGCCTGTGCTTTTTCAGTGCCTGTACATAATCTAGTCGCCTTAGGCTTTTTCTAGACCTAAAATCTCATGCTGTCAACATTATCTGTAACCACACTCCTTTAAATGGAGAAGTGTCACTGCTTCAGGTGACATGGTTTCCCTAAGGGAAATTGTACGAGGAAGGATGCAGGTGTATCTGCCAATCAGAAGCCCAAAAGGTATGTTCCTCATTTAATAATAAACTCATTTAAACAATGAGAACTAATTACCACATTAATTTATTGTCAACACAACTAAGTACAGGCAGGCATATATAATAACATGTGTAAACTACCAAGCAAGCAGAATAAAAGGGAAACTGTACTGTGATTCACCTTCAAGATACTGTGCAGGTACTCGCTAAAGCAGTATTTTAGGTTCTGTTTTGTAGTTTCATTAATATTGTTATACAAAAATCTGTGCCCATACATTCCCATAATGCTTTATCTGCCTTTCTTTATCCTATTAGCTCATGCTGACTTCTCCATGTGTATGGGGACAGACTTCAGGGTGCCCTCCCATGATACTCATCGGCTAGTGTCCATGCCCTTGCAAAATCCCATTCCCTTGGTTGTGGATAAGACTTGTGATTTGAGTCAAATTGACAGAATATGTCATGTCTCTTCCATGATTATATAAGACTGGGTCTTGTAGCAGACTTCCTCTAATCTGTTCTAGTCCTTGCTGCCTTGACAAGTAAGCAGTCCTATTAGGAAAGCCACATGACAAGGAACCGTGGGTAGTGTTTAGGAAATATGAACAGACTTCAGGAGCTGAAGGCAGTCAACAGAGGCTTAGGACGGTCTCTAGTTAGAGCCAGCAAAAAGCCAGGGCCATCAGTCCGACAACTACAAGATGATGAATCTGTTAACCAACTGAGTGAATCTGGACATAAATCCACCCCAGTTGGGCTGCCAGATAAAAACTCAAGCCAGCCAACACTTTTGCTGCAGCCTTAGGTGACCCTGAGCAGAGGACCCACCTAAACTGAGCCTAGACTCCTGACTCACAGAAACTGTGAGATTGAAAACGTGTTGTATCATTTTAAACTGGTAAATTTGTGGTACTTTGTTATGTAGCAACAGAAAACTAATACAATGTATATCAAGATAAGATAGTATCACTCATGGCTATGAGTGCCATCCACTCATTGCTCAACCAGGACTTTTTTTTTTTCCAGCCCTCCTCCTTCAGTCAATTAGTCATCAAACCCAATTCTCTGACATGCCACTTGTTTATTTTTATCCTTTCATCTCTACCTACTGCCACTGCCATTGCCCTGGGACAGGCCTTCATCATTTCCCACCAGGAAAAATTGTTGGAGTCTGTTTCTACAGCGTTTTATTTTTTCCTTCATGAAGAATTTTGCAAATATTTTTCAAAGTTGTTTCTAGGGGAGATTTTATCAAAACCATTAAAAAAAGGATGATAGATATACTTTGTCTTTGGAATTTCCATCTCTTCCACCTGCTCTCCCCATTTCATCCCATCCTGTGGCCACTTACTCTGGCAAATTCCTCAGTCAGCTGATGCGTCCTTCCTCCTTCTCTCCTCCTGACAATGAAATTCTAGATGTCTCACAACCTTTGCATTCTATCTTGCCACCTCACTCCCTAGGGTGAAAAGACCATAACAGCTTACTTCTATTTTCATTTTAATAGAGACTCATACTGACAACTGCCACCACGTGATTTCAAACATATCTTACTAGTGGAACCATTATTGTAAATAAAGGTGAACAAAGAAATGTATTATAAATATATTGAACAGATAAAACCAGGGTTGAATATAGATGGTGTTGTGGAGGAACATGTAGGTGGGGTTTGTAGAAAACCCAGGGCAACGCTGGCTCAACATCTACTTTACCCCTTAACACACACAATGTCAGCCCAGCAGCAAGAGGAGCCATAGAGTTCTAAGTAAGACAGTTTGTAAATGACTTCTTCAAACCAAAAGAACTATTCTCTGATAAAGGTATATTTCAGTGATTGTTAAGAGAGACAGGTGGGGGCTTCCCTGGTGGCGCAGTGGTTAAGAATCCGCCTGCCAATGCAGGGGACACGGGTTTGAGCCCTGGTCTGGGAAAATCCCACATGCCACCGAGCAACTAAGTCCATGCACCACAACTACTGAGCCTGCGCTCTAGAGCCTGCGAGCCACAACTACTGAGCCCATGTACCACAATTATTGAAGCCCACGCGCCTAGAGTCCATGCTCCACAACAAGAGACGCCAGCGCAATGAGAAGCCCGCAAACTGCAACGAAGAGTAGCCCCCGCTCGCTGCAACTAGAGAGAGCCCGTGCGCAGCAACGAAGACCCAACGCAGCCAAAATAAATTAATTAATTAATTTAATTTAATTTTTAAAAAAAGAGAGGCTGGTGGACGTTCTTGATGGAATCAAGTCACTTTGCCAAAATTTAAGCCACAAGATGCCAGTTCACCCACAAATTCTTCACATTCTCAAATCACACATAATGTTACTATACTAATTTCACTAACTTTAAATATTTTCCTGATAGCCGACCCTTCAGTAATGTTGATTTATGGAAACAAAGGTATTCATGGAATGTAGGTTTTTTTCATTCTTTCCCACATCACAAGAAATGCACTTGAGGCCATCACTGACCTTTACTGCTTGGGATCAAAAACTGATTTTTCCTCCCTATAGCCTCTTTCCTCCATGTGCAAGCAAAACCTTATGTCTTAATCACTGATAGAATGTATTCCTTAACCTCTTTACTATACCCTTAAGGAACTGAAGGAAAAAAAAAGGTTTTTAAAAAGAAGTAGTACAGGGCTTCCCTGGTGGCGCAGTGGTTGAGAGTCTGCCTGCCAATGCAGGGGACACGGGTTCGAGCCCTGGTCTGGGAAGATCCCACATGCCGCGGAGCAACTAGGCCCGTGAGCCACAACTACTGAGCCTGCGCGTCTGGAGCCTGTGCCCCGTAACAAGAGAGGCCGCGATAGTGAGAGGCCCGCGCACCGCGATGAAGAGTGGCCCCCGCTTGCCACAACTAGAGAAAGCCCTCGCACAGAAACCAAGACCCAACATAGTAATCAGTCAATCAATCAATAAATAAATCTTTTTAAAAAAAGAAGTAGTACATCTATATACTAAAAAATTTAAAAGAATATCCATCTTATATCTTAGTAATCCTGGGAATCTTGGCTAAATTGTATCTGACATTTATATAATGAGTATGCAAATTATGTCATCACCAGTTGGAGTTTTAGCAAAAAGGATTTTAAAAGCTTGCATAATAATATGGATGCATCTGGCTACCACCACTGTAATAGATTGTTGTTAAATAATGACACTAGTATCACCAACAGCTAGAATTTATTGAATTCTTACCATATGCCAGAGCATAGCTAAAAATTATAGATAATGCAATTTATCAAGAAAACATATAAGTTGTTATTAACCCCTTTTAACAAATTAAAAAACTGAGTCTAAAATGGGTGAAGAAACTTCAAAGCAGAGGTATCTAGTAAGTCCTAAAGACAGAGTCTGATTTCAGCTCTCATTATCTTCCAAGCCTGTCTTCTGTGTCACCGGCTTAATTCCGGGATGGAATGGAGTAAAGTAAAAATGTTAAATGAATGATGATTATAGTAATTGATATTTGCACTATGACACCCTCATATCAGTTCCTAGGTACCAGCATCAATAGTCTTAATAATACTATTAATGTTAGCAGGAAAACATTTCTGAATTATTATATAGCTCTCTCTTACAGCTAAGATCATCCCAAACCTAACTATACCTCAAGGACATAAAACGTTTAAAGCCAATATATTTGGACATCCAAATTTGGGGACCAATTTTCACTTCTACCTCTGTAACTGATAGTTCATTCATTTAATAATTTATTCATTAAATATTTATTGCATTCCTACCATCGATTAAGGACTTTACTGGGAACAGTAAGTCCCCTACATACGAACCTTCAAGTTGCAAACTTTCAAAGATGTGAACGTGCGTTCTCATGTCCAATCACATAAGTTAGTTCGCATGTCTTGTGTACATTGTCACATGTGTGCATCGTCTACAAGTGGTTGTGCTTTTGTGTACTTTACTTACAGTACTGTATAGAGTACAGTAGTACAGTATTTTTATTTCAAGCCCAGGATATCCGGAGGCAAGAGGGTAGACAGAATTGAATCCAGCAAGGAACCAGAACCTGTGCCATCAATATCAGGCATGAGTGAAAGCAGCTTGCCCTCCATCTCCTATTGCTGAAGATCCTTCAGCTCTACCATCTCCCACCTCCTCTCCCTCCTCCAGTCAGTAACTCTTCTTACCTGTTCACTCAATGCCAGCCCCTGTATGCCAGCTGTTATACTGTACTACTGTACTTTTCAAGGTACTGTACTATAAGATTAAAATGTTTATTTTTTGTGTTTGTTTTTTTATGTATTATGTGTGAGAAAAGTATTATAAACCTATTACAGTATACAGTACTATATAGCGGATTGTGTTAGTTTGGGTACCTAGGCCAACTTTGTTGCACCTAAGAACAAATTGGACTTATGAACGTGCCCTTGGAACAGAACTTGTTCGTATGTAGGGGACTTACTGTACCTGAGATAGAGGGATTTTAAAAGAACATCACAATAGTGACCCAAATTTAGCAATAGGATGTGAAAATATAATAATTATTCTACTAGAGACATCTACAGGCTAAATGGAAGCACAAAGGAAGTCATCCTTAAGTCAGCCTGGTAAGATCTAGTCTCATTCCAGGGTTAACCTCAGATTCTGATGAGATTTTTCTAATCAAGCTTACTATGAATTCTATCTAGGAGTTAAGTAATCTCTTATTTAAAGCATGGCTCCAAAATGTCAGGTCCCTCTAAAAAAATAGCCTTTTTAAAACTTGGAAAAATAAATACTGTGGCTTGAAAAGGCTAGTAGGATTGTGGGTAGAATGTATTTATGTACTTTTTCTTTACAAGTTTATTTCTTAAAAATTTTAACATGCTTTTTATTTCTCTGAATCAATGTTTTGATAAGCTTCTTTCCTATTATATTGGTGATGGCACTTCCACCTGGGAAAATATTGTGTGTATGAATATAAGTATATATCATATTAGAAAGAGGTACTTACCCAATTTAATTTTACCAAAAAGTATTATACACTAACCACATAAGTATCCATGTGCCTATGAATATTTTGAGTATATTACTAGATGATAATTAGTAAAAAACCTTAGATTATTATGATTTCTAGCTATAACTTCTGTGACCTAGTTAAAAACTCTTACACAAGGTAATATTCAATTGAATATGTGATTTTCCAAAAGATCTTTTGTAAACCAGTTGCTTGTATATGGAACCCTTTTTTTTTTTTCATTAAAGATTGCAAGTAGGGATTATATTCCCAGGCCAGTCTTCTAATCTAATCTATTAACACCAATATAGTAGATGAGTATTAACAGTAAAAGTCTGCATTCTGTCTCTTGCGTCCGATACAATTCAGGAGGAAGAAGGATAAGGAAGAATACCCTTTTCAATTCCTATGAGCAAATTTGTGAATATGACTTATTCTTTCAGCATCTCATATTTCATTTCTGTATCTATATATTTTCAGTAAATAAATTAATTGCTGTACCTCAAGCGGCCTTTCCTATCTTCCAAATGACTTCTTGTTTAAAATAATGCCTGTGGGACTTCCCTAGTTGTGCAGGGGTTAAGAATCCGCCTGCCAACGCAGGGGACATGGCTTCGAGCCCTGGTCTGGGAAGATCCCACACGCCGCGGAGCAACTAAGCCTGTGCGCCACAGCAACTGAGCTTGTGCTCTAGAGCCCACGAACCGCAGCTACTGAGCCCGCGTGCCACAACTACTGCAGCCCACGTGCCTAGAGCCCATGCTCCGCAACAAGAGAAGCCACCGCAATGAGAAGCCTGAGCACCTCAACGAAGAGTAGCCCCCACTTGCCGCATCTAGAGAAAGCCCACGTGCAGCAACAAAGACCCAATGCAGCCAAAAATAAATAAAATAAAAAACAAATAAATTTTTAAAAAATGCTGTGAATTCAGAACACAATGATTAAAAATATTAAAAAATAAATAAATATATAAAATAATGCCTGTAACAATCATATGATGCTTATTTACACTACCTCAACCCTTTACATATGTACCAACTCCTATAATCCTCACAGCAACCCTAGGTAGATATTATTATCCCATTTTTGTTTTTCTTCAAATTAGGAATCCAAGGCACAAGACATCAAATAACTTGCCCACAATGACACAGCTGATGAGGGCAGACAGAACTGAAATTCAGATGTGGGCAGTTTAGTTCTAGAGACCATGTTTTGACCATCTTTTCACTATACTGATGGTTTCAGGGGCTCTAGAGATGAGGGATAGAAGGGTTATTGTAGCCAACATCTCACCTGAGTCATGTATGAGTTGAATTCTCATCTGCCAGAAACGAAGTAAATGAATCACTTTTGTAGACACTTTTAAAACCACAATTTCCTATTAAATGAGACAACATTGTCCCTTTAAATGTGTTTTCATGATTTTATCCTGCCTGTTCTTCTTTATGCAGCTTACGAAATTTACTCTATGTGAACTGTACCCACTGAACTGTCAGCACAATTTACGCCCTCCGAATCCTGATGCAGAAAATCAAGCTTTCTTATAAAAGTATGGAACAAGAAGACATTTCAAAGTTGTCATGATTGCATTGATAGTGAACAGACAGAGCTATTTACAATTGGCAGCTTAACTTAGGACAAATCCTATTAAAATAGATGTCACTGAGTTCTCAAAAATAATTATTACATTCATTCCAATAGCGGACAAACAATCAAATGATAGATATAAATATTCTTCAATGGTTTATAATAGTGATTTTGGAGAAATAGCTTACCTGTCTGTCAATAAGTGGGCAGTTAAATAGATTGTAGTACAATACTTCCATACAATAAAAAATTAGAAAGTCTTCAGTAATGTTGGACAAACACAGCAAATTACAGAATAATATGTGGAGCATAAAAAAATTTCTGTTAAAAACAGTATTATTGAAGCAATACTGGGATCAATTTTCTTTCCATTATTTTTTTCTTCAAGTTATGCATGTTGTGATTTCCTAAAAACTACTTGATAAAAAACATAATAGGGAGAAACTTTTTATTTTTCTTCCTTAATTGTAATCCTATCAATCTTTTTTCTTTGCATAACAGAAGCCACCTCTTCCTTCAGATATCAGCTTCTTTATCTTCAGTTGTTAGTTCTTTTCAAAGCTATTCTAAGCTACCAGAATCCTTATCTACTCTGCTCTCAATTGGCTATAAAAACAGTACTTAGCCACCAAATCCTTTGTAACAAATACACAAACCAAGATTCTCCACTACTCATTCTCCAGGTTTGAGTCCACAGTTTAGAGAAAGCCTTCTTTACATGGCTTGCAGAAAATGGAAGCATGGGAACAACAGGTAATCAAGCTGTATTTCCATTATGCCAAAATGGGCTTATCTAAAGTCACACATGAATAAGATTTGCAAAAGGAAAAGCATGTTTACTAAATGTGGAAGGGCCTTTTACAGGCATTCCAAACCTGATGTTAATTTCTCAAATTAAAAGTCTCCAAAACAGCCTCAAATGGATTTACTGTTTTGTTTACTCATCAATGAATATAAGAATTCCTTTCTGAGCCTCTAATAGGAATCAGGAAATAATGGGTAATAATGCAATGAATAGAGCCTGTGTTCAGTGAGTTCACACTTTAATAGAAAATAAGTCAAATTAATAAAGGCTTATAATACTAGGATAGGAGGATTAAGAGTCCATATATGGGCAGAGATGAGGTATTACTGGAAGTTCATACTAGGGAATGATTATTGTATGCAAGTGGGATTCAAATATGCTAGATAGATAGCAGGAAGCTAGACATCATTAACGCCAAGCCAAAAAGCTGTTTAATTAATTAAATGTCTAGCTTCATTGAAAAGAAACTGAGATGGGCTAAGGAGGCTGGATTTTGTCTTGTCAGAAACAGTATAAGCTTTGCATTATAAAAGTGACATGATATACATTTTTATCCCTTGTCATGGTGAGTTTGCTTCTTTTATTCTCTCAGCTGGAATAACCCAGAGTTTATTATTATTATTTTTACTTTATTCTCAAGGGAATATAAAAAGTGATCCACATAATCTCCAAACTTAATCTTCTGCGAGTCAGAAGTGGGATGTCATATTCTTTCAAAATTTTATAAAAAATATATTGTTTCTGTCTATTCAAGTCACCTTTTATTCCTGGACTGATTAGAACTCCTTGTGAACTTACAAGGCGACTAGAGTGGAAATTCAATTTAAAACCAGAGACCTTGATATAAGATAATGATCTCCAGTTGTAGGGGCTTCCCTGGTGGTGCAGTGGTTAAGAATCCACCTGCCAATGCAGGGGACACGGGTTTGAGCCCTGGTCCGGGAAGATCCCACATGCCGTGTAGTAACTGAGCCCGTGTGCCACAACTACTGAGCCTGCACTCTAGAGCCCGAGCCACAACTACTGAAGCCCGTGCGCCTAGAGCCCGTGCTCCACAACAAGAGAAGCCACCACAATGAGAAGCCCGCGCACCGCAATGAAGAGCAGCCCCCTCTCACCACAACTAGAGAAAGCCCACGTGCAGCAACAAAGACCCAACGCAGCCAAAAATAAATAAAAATATAATAAATAAATTAAAAAAAAAAAAGATAATGATCCCCAGTTCTTCCCTCATTTCTTCTTCTTCCTGGTATTCTATCTAGACCTGTCTCCTATGTACTCTGTCACAGTACCCCAGCATTTCTGGTCAGCATATCTTCTTCAAATGGGTCAGGTATTTTTTCACAGGTAGGGTACTGAGTATGACTTCTGAAAATGGAATTTAACTTTACACAATTAAGACCTATTTTGAAAAAAGATCATTTACCTAACTGCTAAGAATAATTTTTTTTCCAAAATATGAAGAATTCTAGAGTTTTAAGTTATTAAAAATTGGTAATACTTGTTTCCAAACCATAGCTCATTTTATTGCCAAAAGTACAAGTCTTTGTTTACAAAAGAAAAAAATCAAAGTTACTATCTTGGAATAAAGTGCTGTGAAACACATTTGCCCATATTTAACTGAAGTAGAAATGCCATTAAGAAAAAACATAAACCAAGGCAGCACATCTAATATATGATAAGGAGTCACGTTTCATCCTCGTTGCAACTCCTGATATGATTTTTGCTAAGTGGAATCTGCATCATCAAGTGAATTGGAAAAACTAATCAGTTCAAAAAAAGCCCAGGGTACTTATTATTGCTTTAATACTTTATAAGATCTCCCTGCCTTTAGATAAAATACAATATTATTTCTTATATAGAAGCATACAACTTTTTGTCTAGACCATTTCATAGCTTGGCTTTAACAGCTTAAGCTTAAAAAACACACATGAAACTTGGGCGAAAAATTGTGTAAAAATCAGTTAAGGCTTTATTGATTGAATCACTACTGAAAATTGCATATAAAAGTGGCCCTATTTATGAACAACTCAGACTCAGAAAGACACCTCATAAACGAACGGACCTACACTGCCAAAAAGATAATACATAAACGACCAATGTATACACATTTGTGAGAGTTAAACTTTATGGAAATCTAGGATGTCGATGACATGAGTCCTGGCTTTTCATATTTTTCCTACATGCATTAAAATTTTCCCAATGATATTTGCATTGTGGCTATTTTATTTTCATTATAAATACATTTATAGTGAGCCACACATATAATAATAAGCCACTAGCACACGTCCTCCATATATTTCTTAATTAGGAGTCTATTATTCAAAAAGTTATCATACCTTTTCATTGGAACAGGAGATTCCAAATACTAATGTAGTGTTCAGTGTTCAATGTTATTCAGTCTGTTCTTAATTCAGTAACATCTTTTCCAAACCTCTGTGATTTCAAGTCCTTAGAAGTTGTGCTTTGTTAAGTTTTAGGTCTGAGTATTTAGTAAAATATTGAGACCCTCTAGATCAAGTTCTTTGGTTAACTCCACAAGGCACTATAGCTTTTTTTTTTTTAAATGCACTTAATTTTTTAGAGAAATTTTAGATTCACAACAAAATTGAGCAGAAAATACAGAGTTCCCATATACTTCTTCACCCACCCCATACACATTCTCCCTCATTATCAAGGTCCTGCACCAGAGTGGTACAATTGTTACAATCATTGAATCTACATAGACATACCATTCTCACCTAAAGTCCAAACTTTAAGTTTTTTCTTGATGTTGTACGTTCTATGGGTTTTGACAAATGTATAACGATATGGATTTACCATTCTGGTATCGTACAGTATACTTTCACAGCCCTAAAAATCTTCTGTGCTCTACCTATTCATCCCTCCTCCCCTTTACACCTGACAACCACTGAGCTTTATACTGTCTCCATAGTTTTGTCTGTTCCACAATGTCATATAGTTTTAATCACACAGTGTGTACGTAGTCTTTTCAGATTAGCTTCTTTCACTTATTAAAATGTATTAAAGGTTTCTCCATGTCTTTTCATGGCTTGATACCTCATTTATTTTTAACGCTGAATAATATTCCATTGTCTTGATGTACCTCAGTTTGTTTATCCATTCACCTACCGAAACATCTTGGTTGCTTCCAAGTTTTGGTAATTATCAATAAAGCTGCTATAAACATCTGTGTGCAGGTTTCTATGGACATAAGTTTTCAACTCATTTAAGTAAATACCAAGGACCACAACCGCTTGATCGCATGGTAAGAGTATGTTTTTATTTTGTAAGAAAGTAAACTATCTTCCAAAGTCTTCTCATTATCTTGACAGTATTTTTGCAGGCAGAAGTTTTTAATTCTAGTGAAGTCTGCCTTATCATTTCTTACTTTCATGGCTCATGCCTTTGATGGGTATCTAAAAAGTCATCTCCATATCCAGGGTATCTAGATTTTCTCCTATTTATCTTCCAGGAGTTTTATAGTTTTACATTTTACATTTAGATTTTTGATACATTTTAAGTTCATCTTCGTGAAAAATATAAAATCTGTGTCTAGATCCTTTTATTTATTTATTTATTGGCATGTGGCTGTTCAGCTGTTCAGTTGCTCTAGCACCATTTATTGAACAGACTATCTTTTCTCCATTGCATGTCTTTGAGCCTTCATCAAAGATAAATTGACTATATTTATATGGGTCTATTTCTAGGTTCTCTATTCTGTTCCACCGATCTATTTGCATATTCTTTCACCAGTATCACACTGTCTTAATTATTGTAGTTTAACAGTAAGTCTTAAAGTAAGGTAGTGTCAGTCCTCCAACTTTGTTCTTCTCTTTTAATATTATGTTTGGCTATTCTGGGTCTTATACCTCTCCATATAAACCTTAGAAACAGTTTGTCAATATGCACAAAAATAACTAGTTGGGATTTTGATTGGGATTGTGTTGAATCTACACATCAAGCTGGAAAGGACTGACAATATTGAGTCTTCCTGCCTATGAACATGGAATATCTCTCCATTTACTTAGTTATTTTATTTCATTCATCAGTTTTGTAGTTTTCCTCATATATATCCTGTACATATTTTGTTAACTATATCCCTAAGTATTTCATTTTTTGCTAGTGTAAGTGGCAATAAGTATTTAATTTCAAATTCCACTTGTTCTTTGCTGGTATATAGGAAAGTTATTTTTATATACTAGTATCTGTAAACAAAGACATTTTTATTTTTTCCTTCCCAGCCTGGTTACCTTTTATTTTCTTTTCATGTATTATTGCATTAACCAGGACTTCAAGTATGATGTTGAAAAGGAGTGATAAGAGAGTAAATCTGTCTTTTTTCTGATCTTAATGGGAAAGCTTCAAGTTTCTCACCATTCAGTAGGACAATAGTTTTAGGTTTTATGTATATGTTGTACATCAAGCTGAAAAGTTCCCCTCTATTACTAGTTTGCTGAGAGCTTTTAATCATAAATGGGTGCTGGATTTTATCTAATATTTTTTCTGCATTAATTGATATGAAAATATGATTTTTTCCCTTCAACCTGTTGATACAATGAATTATAGTAGTTGATTTTTGAATGTTGAACCATCGTTGGTTGCCTGGATAAATTCCCTTGGTCGTACTATATAATTCTTTTTTTTTTTCTTCTTTTTTTGCTTGAAGTATAGTTGATTTACAACACTGTGTTATTTTCAGGTGTATAGCACAGTGACCCAAATATATATATATATATATTTTTTTTTTTTCAGATTCTTTTCTCTTATAGGTTATTACAAAATATTGAGTATAGTTACCTGTGCTATACAGTAGGTCCTTGTTGGTTATCTATTTTATTTATAGTAGTGTGTATATGTTAATCCCAACCTCCTAATTTATCCCTCCCCCCACCCTCCTTTCCCCTTTGGTAACCATAAGTTTGTCTTCTATGTCTGTGAGTCTCTTTCTGTTTTGTAAATAAGTTCATTTGTATCATTTTTTTAGATTCCATGTATAAGTAATATCATATGATATTTGTCTTTGGTTTACTTGACTTAGTATGATGATCTCTAGGTGTATCTATGTTGCTGCAAATGGCATTATTTCATCCTTTTTATGGCTGAGTAGTATTCCATTGTGTGTATATGTGTGTGTGTATATCTATATCTATATATCACATCTTCTTTATCCATTCACCTCTTGATGGACATTTAGGTTGCTCCCATGTCTTGGCTATTGTAAATAGTGCTGTAATGAACATTGGGGTGAGTGTATCTTTCCAAATTATGATTTTCTCTGGGTATATGTCCAGGAGTGGGATTGCAGAATCATATGATAGCTCTATTGTTAGTTTTTTTGAGGAACCTCCATACTGTTCTCCATAGTGGCTATACCAATTTACATTACCACCAACAGTGCAGGAAGGTTCCTTTTTCTCCACACCCTCTCCACCATTTATAATTTGTAGAATTCTTTGATGATGGCCATCATGACTAGTGTGATGTGACACCTCATTCTAGTTTGGATTTGCATTTCTCTAATAATTAGCAATGTTGAGCATCTTTTCATGTAGCTTTTGGCCATCTGTATATCTTCTTTGGATAAGTGTTTATTTAAATCTTCTGCCCATTTTTTGATTGGACTGTTTGGTTTTTTTTGATATTGAGCTGCATGAGCTGTTTGTATATTTTGGAGATTAATCCCTTGTCGGTCACGTCATTTGCAACTATATTCTCCCATTCTGTAGGCTGTCTTTTTGTTTTGTTTATGGTTTCCTTTGTTGTGCAAAAGCTTTTAAGTTTAACTTGATCCCATCTGTTTATTTTTGTTTTTATTTCCATTACTCTAGGAGACGGATCGAAAAAGATATTCCTGTGATTTATGTCAAAGAGTGTCCTGCCTATGTTTTCCTCTAGGAGTTTTATAGTATCTGGTCTTACATTTAGGTCTTTAATCCATTTTGAGTTTACTGTTGTGTATGGTGTTAGAAAATGTTCTAATTTTATTCTTTTACATGTAGCTGTCCAATTTTCCCAGCACCACTTATTGAAGAGACTGTCTTTTCTTCATTGTATATTCTTGCCACGTTTGTCGTAGATTAATTGACCATAGGTGTGTGGGTTTATTTCTGGGTTCTCTATCCTGTTCCATTGATCTGTATTTCTGTTTTTGTGCCAGTATCATACTGTTTTGATGACTGCAGCTTTGTAGTATAGTCTGAAGTCAGGGAGGGAGCCTGATTCTTCCAGCTCCATTTTTCTTCCTCAAGATTGCTTCGGCTATTCAGAGTCTTTCGTGTTTCCATACAAATTTTTAAAAATTTTGTTCTAGTTCTGTGAAAAGTTCCATTGGCAGTTTGATAGGGATTGCATTGAATCTGTAAATTGCCTTGGGTAGTATAGTCATTTTGACAATATTGATTCTTCCAATCCAAGAACACACTATATCTTTCTATCTGTTTGTGTCATCATCAGTTTCTTTCATCAGTGTCTTACAGTTTTCAGAGTACAGGTCTTTTGCCTAATTTGGTATAATTCTTTTTAGACATTATTGTATTCAATTTACTGTGATTTTGTTAAGCATTTTATATCTATGCTTATGAGAGATACTGTTCTATCATTTTCTTTCCTTGTAAACTTTTAATCTAGTTTTGGTATTAGGGTGATGTTGAATTCATAGAATGAGTTGGTTAGTATTCATTCTGCTTCTATCTTCTGGATGAGATTATAGAAAATTGGTATAATTCCTTTCTTAAATGTTTGGTAGAATTTACCAAACTTACCAACTCATCTGGCCCTTTCCCTTTCTTTTGGAAGGTTATTAACTATTGATTTAATTTCTTTAATAGATACAAGCTTATCCAGATTGCTTATTTATTCTTGTATGACTTTTGGCAGATTGAGTCTTCTAAGTAATAGGTCCATTTCATCTAGGTTATCAAATCTGTGGGCACAGAGTTGTTCAAAGAATTCCTTTAAACATCCATAGGATCTGTAATGATGTCCCATCTTTCATTTCTGATGTTAGTAATTTGTATCCTCTCTCTTTTTTGTTTTTGTTTTGTTGTGTTATTGTTGTTGTTAGCCTGGTTAAAGCCTATCAAGTCTATTGAACTTTTCAAAGAACCGGCTTTTGGTTTTGTTGATTTTCTCTGTTGATTTCTAGTTTTCAATTTCATTGATTTATGCTCTAATTTTTATTATTTATTTTCTTTTGCTTACTTCAGATTTAATTTGTTCTTTTTATTTTTATTTTTTTCTAGTTTCCCAAAGTGGAAGCTTAGATCATTGATTTTAAATCTTTCTTCTTTTGTAACATATGCATTCACTGTTATAAATTTCCCTAAGTGCACTGTTTTTTGCTGCATTTTGTAAATTTTGTTAAGTTCTGTTATCATTTTCACTTAGTTCAAAATGTCTTTAAATTTCTCTTGAGATTTCTTTTTGATCCATATAATATCTAGAAGTATGTTGTTTATGTTCCGTGAATATTGGGATTTCCCAGGTGTCTTTCTGTTATTCATTTCTAGCTTAATTCCACTCTGGTCTGAGAGGATGCACTGTATGATTCCCATTCTTTTAAATTTGTTAAGGTATGTTTTATGACCCAGAATGTGACCTTTCTTGGTGGTATTCTATATGAGCTTGAGAAAAATGTGTTTTCTACTGTTGTTGAATGAAGCAGTCTATAGATGTCAATTATATCCAGTTGAATGATGATGCTTTTGAGTTCAATTATGCCCTTACTACTTTCTGCCTGATGGATCTGTCCATTTCTGATTGAAGTGTATGGACCATTTTATATGATTCGATTTTCTTTCCTTTCTTAGTACATCATTTATACTTCTTTTTGTTTTATCCCCAGTGGTTGCCCTAGAATTTAAAATATACATTAACAATAACTTAGTCTACTTTCAAGTAAAAAATATGATACTTCATAGGTAGTATAAGTACCTAATAATAGCAAAATATTCCTAATGCCTCCCTGTATCATTTCTGTCATTCAGTTCACTTATACACAAACTATAGTCATCAAATACATTTTTGTTACATTTATTTTGAAAAAAATCTGTCACCTGTTAGGTCAATTAAGAAGAAGAAAAATAAACGTTTTTTATTTTATCTTCACTTTTCCTCTCTCTGTTTACATTACCCATCTATTCTTGCATGTTGTCTATGTTGTCCATTAAAACCCTTAATGGGACTTCCCTGGTGATCCAGTGGTTAAGACTCTGTGCTTCCACTGCAGGGGGCACAGGTTTGATCCCTGGTCAGGGAACTAAGATCCCATATGCTGCGCAGTATGGCAAAAAAAAGAAAAAAGCCCTTAGCATATTAATCATAGATTTTAAAGATTCCTGGTCTGATAATTCCAACATTCTTGCCATACCTGACTCTGGTTCTGACGCTTGCTCAGTTTCTTCAAAATGTGGTTTTTGCTTTTCAGTATGGCTTATCGGTTTTTTTCTTTTTCTTTTCCTTTCCTCTTTTTTTTTTTTTTCTTGATAGTCAGACATGATGTACAAAGTAAAACGAACTGCAATAAATAGACCTTATATAATGTGGTCGTAAAGTGTAGAGGGAAGGGAAGCATTTTATAGTACTGTGGTTAGGTCTCAGTGTTTCAGTGAGCTTGTGCCCTTGGGCTGTGAACTTCACCATGCTTCTCAGTCTTCCCTGTGAGAATCTGGTAGAGCCCCTGGAGGTAAAACACATAAAAGTTTGAGGATCCCTCTCTAACTGGGTCCTCCTAGAGTTTTTAACTCTCATACTTTCCTTCACTGAGCCCCCAGCAATTCATCAATTACAGTTACTAGGGTTTTCCTACCCCAATATTGGTTCCCACAGAGTTTTCCCTCTCAGGGGTTTCCACTTTAGTAAGTGTGAGTCTCTGTACCCAGCCTGTCTATCTCTCCAGTTTCAGAGGTAGTGGTTTGCCTTGTGACCTTATTTTTCTAGTAGATCAAACAGAGTTGTTGATTTTTTCAGTTTCCTCAGGTTTTTACTTGTTGTTAGGACAGAATTAAAACTTCTAAGCTCTTACATGCTGCACTAGAAATCCAAAAGCTACTTTTTTTCAATAAATGAAACTCATTTACAAGCTGAGGATATAAATATTCCCTATATTTTATATTTTTCCTTATATTTGTATTTATAACCCCATGTTAGGAAGCATCCACATATTTTTGGCTTTGAAGATATAATAGTTCTTTCCACACTGTCTCAATTGTCAGTCTATTGGCTTTTTCCTACTATCTTAACTGTCTTTCTCAAGGTTGGTTTCAAAGAGTGCTTCTGAAAACATTAAATGGCCTATGAGTTGAAAACCAGAGGAGGTTTAGAGACCCTGTAAACAACAAAGACATTGAAATGATAATTCAAAAAAGACAAGTACCCAGGGATGTTATCTAGCATAAAGATGGTTTTAAAGGCAGCTTATTCTGATGGTAATAGTTTTCATACTCAGTACTAAAGGCATGGAACACAACATTCAAAAATAATTAATATTACTAAAAATTAGCCTTTAAAAGATTATGTACGCAAAGAACATATAGTCGGCCCTGCAAAACTAGGAACTAATTTTAAAATTCCTGGGTTCATTCTTATCAGTTAAAAGTTGAAGTCAAACTTTTGGACCTTTAAAATGGAGATAAATCTTCTTGTCTTCATGATGTACATATTATCCCATATTTTCCCCCAAATAGACCAATTTCTTTCACACTGAAATCAGTTGAAGTGGGCAACCCCCTTCCTTGATGTTTCACAGTGTATTTTAGGGGACCCTTAGCTACTAGATTAGCCCCCCTTGCAGCCCCATACTTTTGTATCTCACATCTATCATATTTTGACCTGGAGCATAAATACACATAAGCAATACTTTCACCTTGCTTAATCTTCAGGTTCTCAAACTATCAGCCTTGACACTGGGCCAGCCATCGTGCCCTTATCTGCCTCTTACGTGAGCCCTTGTCTCTAAAGATTCCTCTTTCTAAAATGTTTTCCCAATCCCCCACCTCCAAACAAACACACCTATTTAATTACATTCACCCTTCAGATTTCAGGAAAGAAAGCCTTATGTAATCTACTTCCCACTCTAGGTTAGAGCACTCAACCACATGCTGTCATAGAAACGTGCCCCCTTCTTTCATACTATTTATCTTGATTTGCAATTATGAATTTATACAGTGTGATGAATTGCTATGGAAAGTTCACAAGTATGATGACTGTTTTTGCCCACTTTGTATTCCTATATCCTCAGCACTTGGCAAAGAATGAGCGATAAATCAATAACTGTTGAATGAACAAAATAGACATCAATATGTCTCATAAAATCATTACATCTGCCAGCCAATTAACTAATGCGGCCCTAATGAAATGGTACATTTTGATGGAAGTAAAGACAGGCACGGCAGGGGTACAAAAAGCACCTAAAATCAGGCTTCACAATTTTTCCCAAGGTCAGTGTTTCCCCATGACCATTAGATAAGTGCACGGATTCCCCTAACAGTCCGTGGTTTATTCCATATTCTCCATCAACCCTTCTGAAATGCATAATTCCTGAGATTTTTTCAAAGCTAATTTATATATTCTTATTCCATTTCACTTTTTACTCTGGGGAATTAAAAAAACCACTGAAACAAACCTTAAGGAGTACTAGGTTAGAAATCTGACTGTAGTGAGAACTGGTCCATTTTTGTCTTGCATTGCCTATTTCAAATTCCCAAGGGTGGTGACTCAGTCTGCTCGAGTGTCTTGTAATGACCCTGTCCTCCCACTGTCACTTTTCCTAATCATGAGATGCTGTCTGGTCTGTTTGGAGGCCTGAGAGATGAATGAATACCTCAGGGGACTGTATCAGTATTTATTGTCAGGGTGGCAAAGGGTGGGAGGAAGAAGTAGTGTAGTAAAAAACCATCTGTGCTGAGAATTATAGAAGCTAAAAAGGGACTAGCAGGAAGTCCTACATCTATCACCACATAGAAGCCCAATTAAAACACATGCATTCAGAAAAATGGGATTTTGGCAGAATATGCCTCAATAAGAAAATGCTGCAACTGAAAATATACTGAACTTATTCACTATAAAGTAGAATAGAGTAAATGGAAATAAGAAGGCAGGAATAAAGACCTAATGAAATGTTCTCAATATATTTTTTAACTCCCTCTTTTGCAAGAAAACAAAATTCACATTTCCAAGTCAATTAAAGGGAACCTTGAGTGAAACAAAGATTGGCAGAAGTTATGCTGTATGACATTTAGAATAACTACTCATCTTAACAAGTATTAAAGGGAGCATATAATTTGAAGGTTTATGGCACATGCATAAGTATTTAGAAATATGAAAATGTATATTTTAACACACTGAATAGCACAGAAAGTGGCTAAAACATGAATATTTGGAAAATAAAAATAAGCATTCCTGTTAGATATGCATCATGGGGGAATGAGGAAAGCTCCTTTGTCCATCATCTGATGAACTTTGCATCACGGGGTTGACCCTTACAGTTGCCCCATCATTGTAACCATTTTTGCCTGTTTTAGTGCTTCTCTTTCTCTGTATACCTGTGTGGAGTTTTGAGGCTGATCAGGTGCTAACTTCTTTGATGTCAAATTCAGAATGTTAGTTTGGCTATAATAGTATCTCAGTGTTAAATAAACAGCTTCTTGAGATATCTATAAGCAAGTTTTGCTGACTTTTGAACTTTTCAAAGATGAATATTCTTCTGTATGTTTTGTTCCTATGTATTGGGGAAAATGTTTGCAATATCTAAGGTCATATACCAAGTTTTCCTTACCAAATTTTCAGAATTTTATTCCAGATCAAATGCAATATCACACTGAATGATTATGATTCATATGCAAAGTATTTTTCATGTCAGGAAATATTAAAAATATAAACAGAAATGCTCTTACTTGGAATAATACTCCATTTATCTAGATATGGTATACAAATCAATTCTGCACATAACAAACCTTTGTTTTAAAGTACTAATTTAAAAAATTATATGTACATTTATAATATACATAACATATATTTACCTAGCTCCTCATATAAATATACTTAACATGATATTTGACATGGTTAGTGATTCAGGACTACTCAATAAAAGTCAATTATTTTACTAGAAATTATTATGCCAATATCTCTTGAAATATGAAAGGTTATTTATCCCTAGTAGTTAATGATTGACATATAGATGTACTTTTTAAGTTCCAGAAGCTATACTTTATGCTTTTATTTTCATTGACCCTTTATGAATGATATAAATTCTACTGACTTTTTTTTTCTAATTGGAAAGTATATTTCAGATAATTGATGCCATTGGATAAGTAGACACTGAATAAGAAATATCATGCATCTGACTATTAGATGCTTATATAGTCATCGATACTCATGTAATTAAACCATGATTCTTTTTTCAAGAAAGCTCATTAAAAATCAAGTTCCATCAGACACTGGAAAAAAAATATTTGTTCAGGAGTTAATAGAAGGATGCTCTTTGTAATACTTGGCAGTCTTTTTCTACCTTCTAATGGTCATTTATAGTAAACTTCTATTTACCTTTTACATCCCAGCTAAAATGATGCTTCCCTATGGACAGTTTCCCTGAATCCCTCTACTTTAAACAAGATCAGTCCTTTATTACAATTTCCAATTATATATTTGTATGAATTAATTAATATCTGTCTCCCTCATTAGACCAAAAGCTCCAGGTACAGGAAGTGTTTTACTCACAACTGTGTTTAACATGCAGGACAGTGTCTAGAAAAGATGAGTACACAATGGACATTCTTGGACTAAATGATGAATGAATAAATGAATAAATGAATATGGTAATGCTAGCGCTGGGAGAGGGCCTGGAGGAAATATGGAAGGGGGAAGATTGAGATCTACAGACAAAAAGATCTGGGTTTTGATACCAGCCCCAGCATTTATCACTAGTACATTTATTTAAACTCCCCTCATCTCTGCGTTAATATATCCTACTACCTTGAGCTGCAGTGATAATAAAATTAAATACTTTTTTGGAAAGAATCCAGTATTTATTAAGTACTTAGGGACGATTCTTAGTTTAATGGCTAAAAATCTCGGCTTTAGGGTCAAACCTGAGTTTAGATCACAGCCATCCATTTAGGAGCTGAGTGAGCTAGGAGAAGTTATTAATTATCCTTGAGATTCAGTTTCCTCATCTGTAAAGTGACAATAATGCTATCTACCCAATAATTTTGAAGATTTATGTATTATATTTTAAATAAAGTGCTTAGCCCTTAGCCTGCCCCATGGTTTACTCAATACCTCGTCTCATGAGCCACATCACTCTTCTCTTAACCACGCAAACCCTACCACATTCACTGAACAGTAAAGTGAACAATGGTTTCAAAGAGAACTGGTATGCCTTAAAATATGCATCCTAGAGGAATTAATATAAAAAAGGTGAAATGACCGTGGGACAGCACATGATTTAAGTGTGGAGTAACAGGTGTGAGTTAGTAGAATAGTTAAGGATTGCTTCTGGAGTCAAAATTCCTAGGTTCAAATCCAGGCTCCTTCACTAACTGATCATGTTTTTTAACCACTCTAAGCCTTAATTTCCTCTCCTGGAGATAAAAACAGTCCTAATACATGAAGATTTTATAAAGACTAAATGAGCCAATGAATCAAAAGTACTTAGTACAGCGCCTGGCCCAGTGTAAGAACTAACAAAAATTCCCTCATATATACAGAAGAAAATGAGTCCATTCAAGACCCCCTATATTCACAATGGCTCTGGGCTAGAGACTATGTTCTCTTCCTTGTTGGGAAACAAAGATGCTAAGAGTGATACTGTCTTTTCATCGAACTATAGCAGCATAGCATCAAGTAATGGATGCTAAATGTCTAACATTTATAACAAAAAAGATTTAAGAATTGTTCTACTTCACATTCCACAGGAAGAGCCAAGTAGATATCTGGGAGCTAAGGAAGTGAGGAAAAGTGAAACTGGTGTGAGAGGTTGGAAACAGAAATAAGGAAGACTTGTGACATATAATAATTTAAAAGCTAACCTAGTAAATCCTTAATGATAAATTTGTATCCTTATAACATGATAATTTTAAGTAGGAAATAAATGTGTCGATATTTTGAGGAATTTATCTTAAATTCAGCATTGAACTCATTTGGTGTAGAAAAGTAAGTTTGAAAATATGTGTGTAAATATAAAAAACCTGAATTGAAGTTTTACCATATCTATTAACTAGAACATAGTTGTTTTTCTTTTTTTTTGGCTGCACCCCATGGCATGCAGGATCTTAGTTCCCCGACCAGGGATCAAATTTGCACCCCCTGCAGTGGAAGCTCAACATCTTAACCACTGGACCACCAGGGAAGTCCCCTAGAATATAGTTTTACAAAGCATTTTGGGGAGCCAACCCTAAGGGTTTTTGGATTTTTGTCTTTTCTCCTCATAACTGACTACAAGCTCAGAATCTGAGTCTGGAATATCTGAGATTGAATCTCAGTTCCAACATCTTACCAGGCAAGTTACCTAAATTTTCTGAGCTTCATTTATCCCACTTATAAAATGCATATAATAAACAGTACCTATTTCATGTGACTGTAATAAGGATTAACTGAACTCTACATTTAAAGCATTTGGAATAGGGCCAGGCACATAGTAAGAGCTGAATTAATAATAGGTGTTATTATTAATTCCAAATTTTTATTCTTGCTTAAGTACAATGAAAGACTCTAAAAGAAGAGAAAATCTAAGTATTTCAAATAAGCAGCAGAAAAGTTTTATTGCATGTGTTTTGCTTAAACGTGGCTAAAGAAACATTACAAAACTCAAAGAGAAGAGAAATACTGGGTTGGCAAAAAGTGCTTCGGTTTTTCAGTAAAAGTAAAAGACATTTTACATTTTCACCAAGAACTTTATTGAACAACGTATTCACCCTTTTGTTCCACTACTTTCTGCCATTTTTCAGGCAACTTCAAAATTCCATCTTCTCAAAACTTTTTATCTTTTTGAGCAAAGCACTGGTCCAGGTGCCTTTTACAGTCTTCCAGGGAATTGAAATTTTTTCCATTAAGAGAATTTTTTAAAGACCAAAATAAATGGAAATCCGAATGTGCAATGTCTGGTGAATACAGCAGATGAATCAGAACTTCCCGGCCAAGCTGTAACAGTTTTTGCCTGGTCATCAAAGAAACATGCGGTCTTGCGTTATCCTGATGGAAGATTATGTGCTTTCCCGTTGACTAGTTCTGGATGCTTTTCGTTGAGTGCTGCTTTCAGTTGGTCTAACTGGGAGCAGTACTTGTTGGAATTAAACATTTGGTTTTCCGGAAGGAGCTCATAATAGAGGACTCCCTTCCAATCCCACCATATACACAACATCACCTTCTTTGGACGAAGACCGGCCTTTGGTGTGGTTGGTGGTGGTTCATTTCTCTTGCCCCACGATCTCTTCCGTTCCACATTATTGTTCGGTATCCATTTTTCATCGCCCGTCACAATTTGTTTTAAAAACGGAACGCTTTCATTATGTTTAAGTAGAGAATCATATGCAGAAATACAGTCAAGAAGGTTTTTTTCACTTAACTTATGTGGAACACAAACATCGAAGCGATGAACAGAACCAAGCTGGTGTAAATGATTTTCAATGCTTGATTTGGATATTTTGAGTATGTTGGATCTCCCACGTGGTATAACATTGATTGTTCTTGATTAATATCTCGATTTGATCGCTATCAACTTCCACTGGTCTACCTGACCGTGGAGCATCGTGCAGTGAGAAATCTCTAGCATGAAACTTCACAAATCACTTTGACATGTTCGATCAGTCACAGCACCTTCTCCATACACTGCACAAATCTTTTTTTTTTCATTTCAGTTGTGTTTTTACTTTTTTGGAAATAATAAAGCATAATAGGCCAAAAATGTTGCCTTTTTTCTTCCATCTTCAATATGAAAATGGCTTTACAAAAATTCACCAGTTTTGCTAAGTCTTTTTTTAAATGCATACTGATATGACAGCTGTCACATACAATCTAACAAAATTATTTCAAATGAAGTTAAAGACAACTAAGTGCTACTAGAGCCATCTTACAGAAAAAAATGAACAATCCTTTTGGCCAACCCAATAGTGTTATAACCACAATTTCCAATCTTTCTACCTCAATAATTATTTTTAGGCTTAATTTTATTTTTAATTTTATTTATTTGATTAAAAATCACTCATTTATGGCATTTTTGTACACTGACACATATTTGCATGCAAATATAATAACTAAAAGTTATAAATAAAATTTTTCCACATATTGACTTTCTATTGATAGCTTGTGTGGCAGAGATTGCTAACTAATTACCAAACTGCCTCTTCCTCACTGTCACACGAGACCTCTATTTCCAGTCTCATTTGCAGTTGGTTGTGATCATGTGACTATTCTAGCCAATGAAATGTAAGCAAAAGTGACATGTACCTCTTGGAAACTTGGATCCTAAAATCTTCCATGCTTTTTTCTCCTGATTGACAAATCGTTATTTCTGTGTCCATTTTCTATTATTTCTAATGGGGTTATTTCCTACATTCTTCTGTATTATATGCTGCACTTTCCTTTAGCAGGTATGGGTTTTAGATAGGGTAGTAGTGTTGGGTAAGAGGGTTTTTTGGGGATGGGGTCAGGAACAGCAAAGGAAGGCACTTCTCAGAAGACAGTGAGAACAGTAACCAAGACAGTAAAGAAAGCCTGACCATATTCAACCCGGCTTTGATTGTGGTCATTGAGTCATGAAACTGTTGCACAATTTTATCTACTATGCTATGGCAACTAAAATAGCCAGATCTACAACAATTAAAAAAAATACATCTTCAATGATAGCCATTCACATCTACACTTCACCATTCTCCAGGCACTTTATACATTCCATGCCAATGGTGGCATTAATCTCAGCAGGATCCCAATCATCACCAAGGCTTGGGTTACTTGCCAAGCACATCTCAGGTTCAGGGTTGGAGCCAGAGACTTTTCACTGGATCTACCAGGTGTTCTGAAATATGCAGTGTATTCAAATTTCCTCAGACAGCCTGACGGTCACAATGTTTTTACAAACCCCAGAGGGATACTGGTAGTTACATAATGAAGATGGAAGAGGCTTTTCAGCCTGATTTCATATAATGCTGAATGGAGCAAAATTCCAACTACCAGAAACAGCTGTTTTGGTCTTTTTTTGAGCAAGATATAATCTTCCATTGTATTAAGCCATGAGTTTCAGGTTCTTCTCTATTACAACAGCTAGCATCCTATAACTAATACAATTAGTTTTTCATTATGTTTATGGTTTCAGTAAGTTAGAATCGCCAGAATAAAAATACCTTATTAATTCTAAAACGAAACACTTTATTATAGTTGCTTAAATGTTCCATGGTCATTACGTATGCATTCTACTTTATGGTAGAAATTCAAATTCTGACATTATAGTTCTATACTATTATTCATCCAGAAGATGTTTTTAAAAGAATAATACATACAAATAAAAGTATAAATTTAAGAAATTCTCAGATTTTTTTTGGTTCAGTTTAATTAAACTATGGGTCTCTCTACATCTTTTGTATTTTTATAACTTAAACTGCTTAGAATGTGAGTCTCAGTCAATAATTTCAGAATCTTCTATCCTGACTAAACAAAGAGTTCAAGAGGCTCACCAGACTCCAACCCAAGACTGCAGGAACATTTGGACTGGTGATGTATTTTTCCAATTACTGCTTTCAGTGTTTGCTGTCTACGAACACACTGGAGCCATTTAGGATATATTAGTCTGGTAAATGAACAGACTGTTCCCACACATTAAATTTCTGTTCCTGTGTAGACTGTAAAATGCAATACCTTTATCTATTTCATGCCAGAATTAAAAATCCATATCACAGATTCTTAGAAAATAAAGCATTAACCTTTCCTGGAAAATGCAAATGAGAATGAGCATATATATTATCAGAAAAGTACTGATTATATCCACTATTTTTCTGAGTAGTATAACTAAGATTAATATATTTTGCAATATACACCTGTAATGTATGTCCCTTAACATTTAAGCTAAAGGAATTAGAGAAGGCAAAGGGACCAGGACGCAGTGGAAGAATGAGGAAAGTATTTGTCTGTGAGCTGAGAGTCAGGAAAAAAGTTGGTGGTGGAGTTGTCAGAGTGAATAAATAGGTTTCAAGTAACATCAGAAGGCCATTCTTCTAGGCTTCCTATTTCCTATGTTTGTCTGTGTGACAAGATGTTATGTTAGTTTTTAATTTAAGATTTCCACTATGATTATTAATACTTACATTAAACAGACATGCCATTTCTCTGAAAAGGATTCTTACAGGTTTGCGTGGCAGCAGTTGAAGAATAAATCAGATGGCAGAAAGCAAAGAACTACAGGTAACTGTGGCTTTAATTAACAGAAAATATACCTGCCTGTACTAGGCTTGTTTGTGTCAGTGAGAAGGGAAAGAGAATTAAGTGAATCCGGAAGATTTTTTCAATAAACAGTCAAATGTTTGGGCCAAGCTGAATTTGAGATGTTCAAGTTGGGAACCTAACAACAAAAATAATAGTGATAATAAAATGTGTTGCCATGTCTTCACAGTGGCATTGTGAAAGATGAATTTTGTGCCCTACTCTAAACTACCCTATGAGTTCAGGGTTGAGGAATAACTTACGTGAAGTGGATATACCATTCTCCCATTGTTGGAAATTTAGTTTGCCTTCAAAGTTTTTCCAGTATTAAAAAACATGACAACAACAAATCCTCTCAATATTGAGGCTTTCTTCCATGTTAGATGTTTTTCAGAATCAATTATTAAAATATATATATATATATATATATTTTTTTTTTTTTTTATTTTTTTTTTTTTAAGAGAAAAATGATAGAAAAATGAAGCTGGGGAATTTGAGGGAAAGAGAGATGGTGGTGCGTGCTAAAAAGTAATAGCACTAGAGAACCTAGATGATAAAGAGTCCTAAATCTTCAGACTGAGTAAACTTTATGACAAGGGAACAGGGAAAGTAATGTTATAAAAGGCCTATCCTGACACACATACATAGCTCGGATGCAGATTTGTGTGTGGTAGCTCGGGCCCTGGAAAATGCATTGAAAAGAAGCCAATATGGGATCTGATATCCATCACAAATAGAGTTTCCATTCAAACAAAGTTAAAGTGGAAACAAAAGGAGAAAGAGATTTTACAGTGTATTTTGTACACTCTGATTTGGTTCTAATTAGTATGTTCTTTGAGGACAGAAACTATTTTGTTTATCACTCTCCAAAGCACTTGGAAAAAAGCCATTATCTGGTAGATATGTGTGTGTGTGTGTGTGTGTGTGTGTGTGTGTGTGTGTGTATAATGATTGTTAGTCTTTTTCAGGACAATCCATCAAATCAAAATTCTTAAATCTCTAAGTGTCATCAAATTATGTCAAAAGAATGAGACAGACTCATATTATTAAATGTAGGGCATAATTCTAGGTTAGTTATTGTAAATTAACTATGCATTTCCTTAGTCAAAGACTATATCTAGAAATTCCTGATGGATTTTAAAACAAACTTTATCTAAATGAGGTATCATAATGTAAATATACCTTGTACAATAAAACTGGTGTAAAATTACACACAGGGACTTCCCTGATGGTGCAGTGGTTAAGAATCCGCCTGCCAATGCAGGGGACCCGGGTTCGAGCCCTGGCCTGGGAAGATCCCACATGCCGCGGAGCAACTAAGCTCGTGCGCCACAACTACTGAGACTGCGCTCTAGAGCCCACGTGCCTCAACTACTGAAGCCTGCGCGCCTAGAGCCTGTGCTCCGCAACAAGAGAAGCCACCACAATGAGAAGCCCGCGCACTGCAACGAAGAGTAGCCCCTGCTCGCCACAACTAGAGAAAGCCTGCACACAGCAACGACGATCCAACGCAGCCAAAAATAAATAAAATTTAAAAACATAATAAATTAAAATTACACACAATAGTATTGAAAATTAAATGCTGTGAAAAATGACCATGGAGTTACCATGAAACAGAAAAGAATGCTGATTTTTAAATTGCTAATATGCGACCCCCAAGTAGGTGAAGGCTCTGTCAAGTTCACAAAATTATCCAAAGAATTAAATTCTAGACAGAGGCTCTCTGAGGACTGTAGACTAATGGGTACTTTAACCCTGTTGTCCGGTATCAAAGAAGCCATTTGTTTTGGAGGAGTGAGCTCATCAACCGCTTAAAGAGGCCCAGGGCACTTAATTGAGCTCTAACTAGGGGAGAAGTACAGGATTTATTTCCCAGCAACACAACCTGATTAAAGTGACTCTCATCTGAAATGTGCAAAAAGATAGGGGGAGCTTCCAAATAAGTGTTATTCAGGTCCAGGGACAGGATTAAAATCAATTGGCTTAAATTAGGTAGGGTTGAGGTAGGTGGGAGAGATGAAGAGAAAATTACAATAACCCTTACGAGATTCTGGAAAGCAAGCTGCAGAGAAACAATGAAGACAAAAGCCTTGGGGAGATTCAACTTTCTGTCTTCCTCTCACATACAAATATACACAGAGTTATAATTTCTTCCTTACAAACCATTCCAATGAATTCATAGATACATGCAGAAAACTGATTGCAAAGAGAATTTTTTTCCCACTGAAAATTGTGAAGTAGGCAAAGATCTTGGAAATTCATCCTTTCTGCCTCTTTCACTTACCCCACTTACACAGTGCTCAGTGTTTTTAATACTACTTCTGGCTTCTTAGAACCCATAAAGGACATTTTTTTTCAGGTGCTGGATGGACCATGCATTCACAATGTCTGTCATGAAAACCTATTACTCAGTTATCTTCAGACTTTACTATATGATAGCCAATACTTATTATGAACTAAATCAAAAGGACAGGATAATGACCATGTAAGTTTGAAGAGCATTTACTGAGTACCCAATTTTCACAAAACAATACATCAAGGCTGCGGGGATTGAAAGATGAAGCACTGTCCTTGAAAAACATATAATCTTTATAAATAAAGAGAATACAAGGAAGAATATGACCAATATTATAACAGAGATAGAGGACAGAAAGCTAGACAGATTTTGACAAAGAACATCATGAAAAGCTTCATGGAGGAGGTGACAGCTAAGAAGATGCTTACATTAAGCACAATAAAAGGAGTAATGTGAGACTTTCAAGTGGTAGGTGAATCCTAGTTAAGGTCATAAATAGCCTGAACAACATGCCCAGTGTTTTTTCCATTCATTTTAAACAGAGAGCTCAGATACCAGATGGTTCAGTTCAAGGCTGGACACCTCCTATCAGCCCCCTAATTGTATTACATATATAGGTCAAATATATGCTACATATACTTCTTTCTTTTATCTTTCTCTTCAGCCCGACCCTGCTATCATACCAGGCAACTTACACTGCACCCATGGAACTAACCTGGTCTGAATACTCACCTCATAATTTATTAATTTCATTCCTTCTCCCCTTTATCACATCCTGACTTAGCCATCTCTCTGAAACCCCGCCTCTGATTATAACCTCTCGCAACTCTCCTATCCGCTAACTTCCACTGAGTATTCTTACTTTTCTCAGAACCTTCACTTCTTCCTAGACTAAAAGCCTCTTAACTTTATTTCTTTTTCTATTTAGGCTACTCAGCTATCTGATTGACACTATTACCAGCATACTTAACTCACTTGCCTTTGTTCTTTGCTTTAGCTTTGCTGACAATCTGGAAACAAATCAGTCCACTTTCTTTCTCTACTCTCCCTCATGAACTGGTGCCGCTGAAAAGAATACTCTGCTAATTGGTATCACTATAAATTTATGATCTCCACCCCCTGCTGAGTCTTCAACACTGTTTTGTATCCAAGCCCTCATTACTCTTTTTTCTATTCAGACTCTGATGCTTCTACCCTCAGCAGACAAGCTTATCACCCGCTTTACAGAAAACAATAGAGACCATCAGGTGGTAACTCCTAAACTTTCATTCCTCCCACTTTTAAACCTACTATTAATTATCATGCTGTCATGGAGGAGTAGGAGTCTCTTAAAACCCCAAGGTTAAATTCACTTTCTCCTTTCATTTGAGAGCACACACCTCGATTCCCACCCATTTTATCTTCAAGCTCTTCTCTCTTAGCTCCTTTTCTTCCACAACCTACATGTTCAACACTCTCTACACCTTCCCTAAATTAACCTCCTTCCCTGAAGGAACCAAATGTCTTCTCTTTCCCGTGGAACCTGCTTTGAACATTTGTAACCAGCAGAAACCACTTCCTCCCCATTCACTCTTCACCCTAATTCACCTTCTGTCCTGGAAACTGACCTACTGCAGCTGCTCTTACCAAACTCATCAATGTCCAAAGTCTGCTGAGCATTTTCAGTCCGTCTCCTCTTTGACTTGTCTATGGCATTGGTCCCTCTTTGTTCAGGCATTCCTACCAATTCCACTCCCACCCTACCGCTTCTCATTCTACCCTACCTTAGTGACACTTTCTTTTCCTTCCCTTTTTATGTCTTTCCCTGATTGATCATTCCTCTTCTAATTTTTCACGTCCTGGGAAATCTCCTCTGCTTTAAAAACTCTATGTAAAAATTCAAATTGCTATATCTCACAGAGACTACACCTTCAAGATTCAAGTCCATAGCTTTTACTGCTTATTAAACATTGGGAATTGGCCCTATGAATCTCAACAACCTGAATTGTCATTTACTCTCATTTATCTCTTTCTCCAGCCCAACGAAATAGTTTGGTTCATTGCACGAACTCAGAGTAATTTTCAAAGCTTCCTACTTCCTCATCCTTCCACACCTCATCAGTAACAAGTCCTAGTGAGTCTACCTCATCAGGACAGATAATCTCTTGTCTGAACTACTGCAGTATCTAAATGGGTTATGTTTTTCCCATTCCAAACCACTTTCCACGTTGTTGCTAAAGTTATTTTCTTCAAAAACACAAATTATATCAGGTCACTTTCCTATTACAATACTACTAATAACAAACAAATGACTGCACAATTAAGTCCAAACTTAATATGACAAACGTAAGGCATGGCTTCATCGACCCAAGCACCCCATCGTTCTCCATAGGCATTCTCACTCTTTGTCATAGACTCACTCTATGCTCAGAAACGGTAATGTCTAATCTTGTGCTGTACACAGACATTCAAAGCTGTTTCTGGAATTCATGCCTTTGTACACATTGCTTATTATGTTCTTCCCCTCTGCCTTCAAGGCTCATGGCAAAGGTCTTTCGTATGAAGCCTTCCTAAATCCCTTTACACATTAGAATGATGTTTATTGGGCTGAGCCACCAGTCTATGAATTCCTTGAGTGATGTTCATATTTATGTATCTTTATCATGTCTCGTTTGCCCAATTCTCCCACTGAGAACTCCATGGAACTCCAGCATGTAAAAACTTCCTGTCCTTTGAATACTAAATACATGCAGTCACATAATTACAATTCAAGAAAAAAATGGAGGAGGAAATTCTTTGGCCTTGTTGAGATATGAATTCTAGAGAAGCCTAACTCTTCAAGAATAAATTCCTTTTTCTTTTTTTTTTATCATTCTAAATATAATGGCATCAACATTATAAGAAAGATTGTAATCTGTGTGGTCTCTTCAATGGAAGGTGGTCTGCCTTATCTTGTGTGCCTTTCATGCAAAACACATTGATAAGCAGAGGCTTTCACGATACAGTCTGACTTCATTTTATGTGGAATACAGCTTAGATCTGTGCAGAGGGACCCACTGCTGCATCAGCTCTTAGGATGAGGGCCTGCCTGCTGCTATGTACTCATGCCTCAGTCCTGAGGAGGCGGACTATTGTCTGTTAAGATAGGCAGATATATATATATTTTTTTCACCAGTGCCTAACCTTAAGAGCTATTAAAAAAGCCAGAGTTTGTTCATTATGTGTGGCACTTTTTAATATTACACAATTAACATGTTAAAAAGAGCATTATACTATAGATAAGTGGTTAATAGATAAACAGATAAGAAAATTGGGAAAATCTTCATGACGGGAAACAATAAAAGCCAAATGGCTCCAATGGGTTCAACTTTCCATTCTGATGTGTTGAAAAAAATGAGTTTCTGTGCAATGGAAAGGCATCAATAAATATGAGATAAAACAAGGTCCCAGGATGAAAAGCCTGGGGAGTTGATGTAAAAAACACTTGCAGAAGTGATGTAAAGCCTGGGAAACTGACGGGAAGCGGGGTCACATGATGCAAACAGGGTCACGTGGCATAAAGGGAGGTCACGATATTTCTTGCCTTCATTGAATTTATGACCTATTCAGAAAAATAAGCCATAAAGGTGTGAAAAGTGAAATAACAACATGACTTAAAAATAGTCCAAAAGACCGACAAAAGAAATATTGCAAATCAGTTCATTATTAATGATGAAGTAAATGTGTGCAAACAATAACTGCAACAGGAATCCATGGAAGGAAAAAGATACCTTCCTTTGGGATATTGAGAGGAGGTTTTTTAGACTACGCATTTTGAAATATAAAGGTATTTCTATCTGACCTCAAGAAAGACTCTGAGCTGTATCTATCTGGGACTGAAATCGTGTATAATTACAAAGAGCTTGGTTTACACTGTTTTCTTACAAATTTCAAAATTGTATTGCTCTTTGGGTAATCACTCCCACTATGAATTTGAAGTAAAGCAGTTAAAAAGTTCAATCAGTCAGTGATATTCTTCTTCCTATGTAACTGAAGACAGTCTTAAAGAGAGTAGGATTTTCTGACAGTGTCGTTACTGAAGGAAAAATGACATATCAAAGTTAAAACACAGAATTACAAACGACTCTGAAATAGAGAATGCTAAGAAAGGGACAGTCTCCATTTCTCTGCCATTTGAAGGGCACTAGACATTGACCCTCTGGAGAGCACTGTGGATGTGATACAAACTCTGCTGCTGACCGCTATCTTCTCTAGCCAAGAATAATCCTAACACTGTGGGTCCCAATAGGACTTTGCTGTTTGCCAGCTTTGAGATAAGCACTTCATCCTATTCTCTGCTCTGGAGGCAGAGGCAAAGCTCTTAATGGCTTTGAGCTGAAACCAGCACAGCCAGGAAGCTCTGAAGTCATCCACTGGCTGCTTATCACATGATTAAGCCTGTAGTTCTTCATCATGGGTAGGTATTAGAATCAGCTCAGGAGCTTTTAAAAAATACTGATGTCGTGGTCCCACTTCAAGCAAGTAAATCGTAATCTCTGGTGATGGGCTTGGGCATGGCTCTATCCAGGTGATTCTAACATGCACTAGAGCTATTAAATGCTATATTAAACCAGATCTTCTCAAACTTTAACATAATATGAATGACCCAGAGAGCTTGTTAAAATTCAGATTCTGACTCAGTAAGTCTAGGGTAAAACCTGAGGTTCTGCATTTCAAATAAGCTCCCAAGTGATGCTGGTGCTACTGGTCTGGGATCATTTTGGCCTGCAAATCTTTTTACACTTCCTCTTAAAAAAAATCAACAAAATTATGGCAGAATTATTTTATCTTTTTTAACATCTTTATTGGAGTATAATTGCTTTACAATGGTGTGTTAGTTTCTGCTGTATAACAAAGTGAATCAGCTATATGTATACATATATCCCCATATCTCCTCCCTCTTGTGTCTCCCTCCCATCCTCCCTATCCCACCCCTCTAGGTGGTCACAAAGCACCGAGCTGATCTCCCTGTGCTATGTGGCTGCTTCCCACTTGCTATTTTACATTTGGTAGTGTATATATGTCCATGCCACTCTCTCACTTCGTCCCAGCTTACCCTTCCCCCTCCCCGTGTCCTCAAGTCCATTCTCTATGTCTAAAATCCTGAATCTCCCCCTTAAGAGATTCTGATTTTCTCCATGAGATGTCTTCTATATAAATCTAGAATTAAAAAAAAATTCAGATGATACTGACACTATTATGCAACCTTGGTTTTATATTAGAAACTCCTGCCCCAAGGTGTCCAAAAGAAATACCACCTACCTTGAAAACTACCACTTGGTAAGGGAGCTTTTTCTCAGTGGAGGCAATGTTCTTTGCTATGCATTATGAATGACTGATGGCAAGATGGGACAGTGTAAGAACAGAATTACTGAACTCCATCAGGGCTGGTTTCTCCCAGAATATTTCAAACGTCATCCTTATCATCAAAGCAGCCCTGTTGGTTCAGTGGATTAGATGTAAAGTGTTGCCCCTCATAGGAGGCTCCCAAGTGTTGCCCAAGCTAATCTCCCAGAGATGAGCCAATCTTAACATGTTTCCACTTCCTCTGTAATAGAGAGAAGGTACTATAATAAGTAGCTGAATTGGCCACCAAAACAAAGAATACCCTTAAAAAGTAGTTTTTAGGCTGATGAATAATTGTATACCCCTCTTAGAGAAGTTATTAAATAAGACGTAAGATTTAGCTTAAAAGAGAGCTTCATATGGAAAAAGGAAGAAAAATGTCAAGAGCCATCCTAAAGCAAGAATAACCACGAAGCTCATCCTAAAACAAAACTGATGAGCTTATCTTCTTTCCTTTGACAGTGGCAATAAAATACAAATACCATGCTCTATTTGTATTTTAGGTGTGTGTTATGTGGATATATGCAGAAACAAATACACATAC
Source organism: Balaenoptera musculus (assembly GCF_009873245.2). Classification (NCBI taxonomy): domain Eukaryota; kingdom Metazoa; phylum Chordata; class Mammalia; order Artiodactyla; family Balaenopteridae; genus Balaenoptera; species Balaenoptera musculus. The sequence continues at coordinate 39,542,753 of NC_045790.1, read as the reverse complement.
AAGAAGAAGATAAATTAAGGCAAATTTCACTCCTTCAAGTAAGTGCTGACCTTGGTGTCAGAGATTAGATCTAAATCTAGCTCTGTGACCCTGGGCCTCAGCTTCCTATCTGTAAAATGAAGGAGTTGGACTGAATAATAATATGAGCAACTGTTTCTGGAGTACTTTTTATGCCAATTACTGGGTTAAATCCTTAGCACATCATTAATCCTCTTTACACCCTTGTGAGACACAATATGTTGCACCTGCTTTTGCAGATGAGGAAAGGGAGGGCACAGAGAAATGATGTTTATTGTCCAAGGGTAAAAATGATAAATTAGATTTAGTCTCTGCCCTAGAGAAGATTTCCATAGGCCACTCCTTCAGCAACCTTTATTGAATCTGTATTCACACACTTGGAATTAGGATTGCAAGACAAGGCTGTAGATTCCAGAGCTGGTGGACTTAACACAGACCTCTCATTCCCTTGGGATAAACCAAAACTGAAATTCTCTGATCACTCCATCACAGGAGAGAATCCACCTAAATAGGAAATGGAACATGAGAGATATAGAAACCAATCAATTTGGAAAAATGTCCCCCTCTTCAGACCAATATTAGCACAGATGATGTGGGTTGGGAGCATTAAGGATAGGAGGTATTTAGGAAGGAAAAGCTTACAAACAGAAAAGTCTGTTGTGAAAACTTCCTTTAACCTAACTTTTTACAAAAGTAATCAGATCATCTTAAGTTTGGGGGTCATCTAGATCCAGAAAGATAAACTTTTAAGAAACAGAAAACTTTTCTAGCACAGGGCTCGAAAACTACAAGAAAGAGACAAATTAGCTCAATGGTGAACATTCAAAGAGTTCTCAGGTTAAAAGAAAGGGTCCCAAAGAGCACACACCTTACAATACTGGGGGGTGAGGGGGAGACCAATAGTTTTGATGGATCTATCATCACTTCAAGATAAATACACAGAAAGGAGGGAGAAAAATTCTGAAATAAAAACAAGAGAAGAAAATAAACCTACATCTGAAAAGAAAGATCAGAGCATATTTTTTGATAAATGCTCTATGAAGCAGAAGAATATTTTTGACAACTGTTTTACTTGCTCAAGAAGATAAAAGATAACGACTCAAGAAACACAGAACCAAAAATCACACATAGTACACATACATATGTATTTTTGTCTCATCCACAAATGATAAGAAAAAAACAGGAAAAGCTCGTTAAAGAAAATAAGTAAACAACAAACTTTCATAATTAAAAATAGTTAGAAATTATAAAGTATATAATCAAACTTGAAAAAATAAAAATACAGTGATGGAACAGATTGAGTAAACCATGTACAAACACGAAGGAAAAATTCACAAAAATTAAAAACAGGAGAGAAGATAGTCAACATAATAAAAAGACAATGAATATATAATATGTTGCATTTTTATTCCTAACTGAAAGAGAACTATCCATATATAACAGGGAAAAATCCACAAGGATGATAGCTTATCTTAAACCAAAAGACAATCACAATCCAAGAGTTTACTGTGATCCAGAAAAAAAAGAAAAAATGGCCTGCTACAGCATGGACGTAATAAACATTAAATTGCAAAAATAAAGAAAGGAAAGGAAACATAAACAAGAGAAGACAAAAAAATCAAACACTTCTGTTACATAAAAGTGATAAACAACTATTAAAAGGAAAAAGCCTCTTATATTCAAGCAAATAAAATAAGTACACATTTAAATAAAGAAAACTTGAAAATTAAGACTGAAAAAAACTAAAAATAATGTTAGACAATCAAAAAATGTTGTGTATGTGTGTAGTATTTCATCAAGACAAAATCCAAGATTATAAGCACTGAAAGAGTAGAGTTGGAGTTTCACTTATGCATTTATTGTTTTGGAAAGGTATAATCCAATTTGGTAGTGTCACAAACTTTTTACATCAAATAATACAGCATGTGCCCAAATACTTATATACAGGAATGGACATTTCTTGGTTCTAGTTTCATGTGCTCCATGGGGCATTAGTCTTTCTTAAGCCAAATATTGATGATGATCAATCGTTTTGCCCCCTCATGAGGTGGTGCTGTTTTTCAGGCAAAATGTTCTGTGATCACAGTGTCCCTATTTTTTTATTTCACAGCAGTGCTTGTGAGTTAATTTGAATATTTCATTATTTTGCCCTTATTACTTTATGAAAATGAGTAGAAAATGGGAAAAAGAAAATGTTAATATTAGTTTTTATATAATCAAGACCAAGATGGCTTGCTGAAGTGGGGCTACAGGGAAAATAATAAATTACAAAACGTAAAAAGAGTGCAATTTACACTTTCTGACCACAGCAGGATAGATCTAAATTTAATAATATAACCTCAGCAGAGAGCTCCTTGCATTTAAGCACATCAAGTGCGTATACAAATGTGAAGGAAATGAGTAACATTCAAGAACAGTCGTAAAATGTTGGAAATAGACTATTGTAAAAGATAAGATATAGTATGGATTATCTGTAGGAATCTTGATTTGCAGACTGAGATTTTAAGTGACCTTCATAAAAAGAACATTGACAGGTCCATAGCAGAGAAGTGGAGGGCTCACGACAAATAAGGGAGTTTTGTTGCTGCTGTCCATCTGGATTTTTGATGCAATAAACATATATTATTGGTAGAGTTAATATTCGTATACTGAGAAACATTAAAATTTAGTTTTAAAATGTGCCTCATAGAAAAACAACAGGCTAAAATTTAGAGGTGCCATGATGTACTTTACTGAGACGTGGAGTGAGTTCTTCATCTGCGGGGCCCTAGCCAAGCCCTGACTCCTTGAGTCTCTGTCTCCTGCTCTGCTAACCCTCCATGATGAGAACAAGATGACACAGGTGAAAGTGAAGTGAATATGGAAAGTCTCTCAATGGTAGAAAGTGTCTCTATTATATTACTTTTTGCCAGAGCCTAACCAAGGAGACCATTCAGTGGCGGGAATTTGAATATGAAAGGTACATGAAACTTGGTGGCTGCCTTTTTCCCCCGCAACTACCCTCGTTCCTTGTACCTCTCAACAAATTTTGTACATTTCAGTTCTAGGCTAAGAGTCTGCTGCTGAGGAGATCCACATTAAGTGGCAGGCATTTCAGAGGTTTCTGATGCAGATGTATTTTTACATGTGTAGCCCAGTGACGATTACACTCTAACCATTATTGCTGTCCTTGTCCTTAATATCATTGGTTCCACTCCTCCACAGGTAACAGTTAGCTGTCAATCTCCTGATGCCATAAAATGAAACAGTCTACCCACTCCACTTTCTGGGAGATCCTGGCCTGATGGTTGCAGTTGCTGTTTTGGTGAGAACACTCCTGGAGCCCAGCATGAGACTTTTCCAGTGAAGGTCTTCAGACCCACATTGTTCAAGGGATGTGTAACCCTATAATGATTTCAGGTTTGCCTCCAGATAAAGAATATTAAGACACTATTAATATTGGGTTGGCCAAAAACCCATTCAGGTTTTGCCATATGATGTTACGGAAAACCCGAACCAACTTTTTGGTCAACCCAATACTACACTTAAAATAATATTATTTGGCTGAAAATAGGATGATAGGTTTATTATTTACAGAGTACCTCCACAGGTTGGACCCAGACTTAAAAGGCTAAAAGTACTCTTTCTGTTATTCACCCTCTGCATAAACCAATGTCTGGAGAAAAAAAGCCTTGAAGAAATCAATTTACTATTCTCAGTGCTATTTTCTCCCCTTTATATTCCAGTTTATCTGGGAAAAAGAGGTCATATATAAAGAGACACAAGCCATCTCTGGCTCTAAGAAGATAACACTGCACCAGCTCTCTCTCTATTTTCACCTGAAGGAAGATTATATCACTTACTGGAAAATCCCACATCAAAAAAGGTTGTAGAAAATTGATGGTGACATTAAGTGCACTTATGGACACTTGATGAGTGTTTCTTCACCAGCCCCTAGTTATCCTTCTGTAATTTTCAGGTTAGACGTAAATGGTAGCGTGCATGTCCATATGCTCTACCCCTTCTCCCTAACACATGGTGATAGGTCACCTTGTGAGCCTGACTCCTCTTTCCTTCCTTGTAAACTGTGAGTGCCACTGGGGTTGCAGTAACCAGCCCACCTTCCTCTATCACTTCTGTGATATGTCATTACTAAAGTTAACCTCTGCTCTTCCCAGAAAAGTAATATTTGTACAGTGCACAGCCTTGAAGCAGATGGCTTTTTGCAGCAATGTGGTGGGCACTCCGGTATTTCACCATCTGCGCTTTGAAGATACCCATTCACACCCCTTATTCTTCACTGACCATGGAAGGAAAGGCAGAACAGCCTCTCCAGAGTGACAGTCATGTCCCAAGCACTGTTGCTAAGTAAAGTAGTAGGAATTTTACACACATCATCTGTCTTTAATGCACAGCACATTTAAACAGTAAGTATGCCATCCCCATTTTTCAGAGGAGAGACGTGAAGCCCAGTGTTATGTATGTAATTTTCCCAGGGTCACATAACTGCTAAGTGGTAGAATCAGAACTTAAACCTAAGTCTGAAGCCTATACACTTTGCTTTTGAAATCTAAACGTCTTTTTTTCCTTTTGCATACAATTTACCATGAAGTCAATGAATATTAAGTGTGCCTTCACTAAATTTTTTGACAAAAAATTGTGACAAAAATTATACATGTGTGTAACCCAAACTTCTAGCAAGATATATAAACTTACCATAATTTGAGAAAAGTTTCCTCTTCCCTTTTCCCGGTAAATCCCACTCACCACCCCCATAGGCAACCACTGCTCTGAGACACTTCCAGCACAGATTCATTTTACCTGTTGTAAAATTTCACAGGAATTGAATGATACAGTGGGAGCGATGCTGTGTAAGGTTTCTTTCACTTAGACGAATTTTGGATGTTTTCCACACTGTTTCATAATTCTGAGTAACATCCCATTTTATGAATATACCAGTTTGTCCATCTCCTAGTGATGGACATTTGAGCTGGTTCCAGTTTTGGGTCTTTCTGATTGTTTTGCCTTCTTCTCAGACATGTCTATGGTACCTTGCTAAGCATTACACTCTTTCTAGGTCATACTTTCTGCACTATTTTTTACCAGAACTTAAATAAGGTGTAAGAACGGATGGAGGAGATGGGAGAGAGGAGTGGGGAGCTAGATAGAGAGAGGAAATCATCCCATCTCTGCTCTATATGACATCTCTCTGGCACTCTGCTCTGAACAAAGCTCAAGGTCAAGTCTAGCACTAGTAAGTCCTTTAATTACTCATATATTTTTTACAATTACAGTAATATTTCTGAATCAATATTTATTTACTAAGTTTTATACCTTTATTACCATGTATGTAACAATTTAAAAATATTTTTTATTGGGTTATACTTTATCAATTATAAATCTTTTTTTTTCTTTTTAAGTGTACTTAGTAAATATTTCAAATTATTAATATGCCCACTAGGTGGTATCATATAGGTTTCTATTAAGTCTTAAGGTTCTAATTAATATAAATTATTCAAAACCACATGACAATTAAGAAACTTCCATTTTCCTTTCTGACAGCAACCATTTTCCAATAATAAAATCCCTATCTTTAAATATCTTGAAAATTCTTTAAAAAGAATAATAATTTTAACACTTTGTTTGGAAAGCTATGATCTGTAACAACATTCTTTTAATTATCACAACTTCTTTCTTACCACAGGTGAAAAAAAATCTCATTACTTAAGAAAGAAAAACTTGTCAAAGATCTTCTAGATAATATTTAAAGGAGCAATCACAAGGAGAAATATAATCAAACACCCATCAAAATGGCACAGAGCTTCAGATGCTATTAAAGGAGTGCAAGACAGCCTGTCTACAGTCACAAAAAGATATGATATTTTGCTGTCCTCATTGAGCTGTGTAGAACAGAATGTCAGGTGAAAAATTAAAATGTCATTAAAAGACATAAGGGACATAAGAGTGGGATCACTAGTTCATGATTGCACAGTGTAAGAAACACTGAGGTGGAAATCTCTGGGCTTGTCTCAGGATAGGTAGATGATTCTAGCTAAAGCAATCACACAAGACTCAACAGATTCTTGGTTCTGTCAGAACCTGCCTTGTATGTTCACCATGGACACACAGTGCAAATATGTGTTACAGCTCTAAGCGGAGGAACAGACACCATGAGGAGAAGGTCAACAGAGTCATTCTGCCTGAGATGAAGCTCATAATTTTGTGAGTTATACCAGGACTGTCCTAGTCTCTAGCCTGTATCAGGCTGTCACAGGGTGAAGATGGAAGCCAGTGCAATGGCAGGTAATAGTATGTGCTTAGTAGTCAGAACAAGTTTGAAATCAGAATTTTATTCTTAGGTAGCCATGCAATCTAAACACATTATACCACCTCTCTGAGCCTCAGTTTCCTCATTTGTGAACACTTCCTTCAAAGAGGTCTTGTGATGATTAAAAAACATAAGCTACTGCCTTAATGGATGCTCAGTGAATATTGTTAATGACATGTATTCTGTGCTTATGATGTACCAGGTTTTATTCTAGGTGCTTGTAGTAAGTTGCTACAAAATGATCCCCAAGGCATCAGGCCTTGTGCAATCTCCACACATACTGAATCTGGACTGGTCTTAAATTTTGTTTTGGACAATAGAATACAGTGGAAGTGACAGTGAGAATGTTCTGGGTTTAGGCCTTACGAGACTTAGAGCTTCTGCTTTTGATTTCTTGCTTTCTTGAGATGTCATGCAGTGAAGCTTGGGCTAGTCTCCCCGGGGAGGAAAGGCCATATTTATAGACAGGAAAACACTGTAGGCTGAATGACACAAGGAACGAGAAGGCCCAGGCAACTCCCCAGTCACTCCAATCATCCATGCTGCAGCACCCGACATGTGACACTCCAGCCACTGTCAAGTGGGCAGCTGGCAGAAAACATGGATGAGCCCAATCGACGCTACAGGAGCAAAGACAAGTCAACCAGCTGAGCCCAGCCCACACTGTAGAAACATGACCAAAGCAGTGGCTGTTGTTTGAAGCTACTAAGTTTTGTATGCCTTGTTACACAGCAATAGTTCACTGGCATAGTTTACTGATGTGGTTAACTTCACATTTATACTTTTATGATCCCCATTTTACAGTTGAGGAAATTGAGGTACAGATAACGTAAATACATTTTCAGACATCATGCAGCTAATGCATGGCAGAGCAGGGATTCTACCAAGGCAGCTTGGCTTCATAGCCCACCCACTCAATCAGCCCAGTAAATAGTTTCTCTGGCTTTATGTCAGCTTTTTTTGTTTGTTTGTTTCTAAAATAGCAAGGCTAGATTTCAAGCTTTGGGGTTACTCAGTCTTTTCAGGTATCATTATGGACTTTGATCTGAATTCTTTCTTCTCTTGGGCTTACTGTTGGTCATGCCTTCAATGAAACACGTCTAATAATGCAAAGGGCCATATAGAAGATTTTTATAGATAAAGAGATACAGATATACAGATACACTGTAAATTTGAAACTTGGTAATGAGAAAGAAAAGGCATATCCTAAAGGGGATACACATTTTAAGGGCTAGTGACTAGATTTTGGATACCCAGCATCCACTTCACTTTCTTTTTGTGAGAGAACTTCAATTTCCTTTTTGGGAATTCTTGTCAGCAGCTGGAAAATATATAGGAGCAGATAACTAGCTCTCCTGCCTCCTCTACCAAAGGAAGAGACACTAACTCATGCTGGTACAAACATAAACTTGTCCTAGAATTTGAGTTGCCATGCAGAATGAGGACAAGAATACAGCATTAATTAATTATACTGCATGAGTGAAAGGGTGAAGGAATCCCAGCCATCAAGATTTCTGGTTTTATGTCCATTGCATCAGCCCCCTCTACAATCCTGAGATCTATCTCAACTCAACCCCATGTGGGTATCTCAAATTAACATTCTCTTTCCTCTCTCTCTCATATTCATTCTCATATTCCCTCTCTCTCTATCCCTTTCTCCCTCTCCCTCTCTCTTTCTTAGCTAGCAATCCAAAAAACCAAATTAATATATTCATTTGAATATACTATTAAAAACTCTGATAATCCCAGACATCAACAACTCATGTCTAAACCTAGACATCCAGATAGTTTTAACAATTTAGTATATATAAATCTTCCATAGAACATGTTATTCATGAAACCCTATGATGCTTTAAAGTATTCAGAACTTTTTGTTTTGATTACAAATGAAACTGTATCACAAATCGCAAGAGTAGCATGATCCTAACAAAATTTGACAAAGAATATCACTACAACAAAAGCAAAACCCACTGCATATTAATCTCGCTTATGAACACACAGGAAAATATCCTAAATATTACAAAAATATTATAAAAAGTAATAGACTATTACAAAATTTGGTTTATTCACAGAAAGCAGGGGAGATTTAAAATTAGGAAATTCGGGGCTTCCCTGGTGGCGCAGTGGTTGAGAATCTGCCTGCCAATGCAGGGGACACAGGTTCGAGCCCTGGTCTGGGAAGATCCCACGTGCCGCGGAGCAACTGGGCCCGTGAGCCACAACTACTGAGCCTGCGCGTCGGGAGCCTGTGCTCCGCAACAAGAGAGGCCGCGATAGTGAGAGGCCCGCGCACCGCGATGAAGAGTGGCCCCCGCTTGCCACAACTGGAGAAAGCCCTCGCACAGAAACGAAGACCCAACACAGCCAAAAATAAATAAATAAAATAAAGAATTATTTAAAAAAAAAAAAAAGTAAAAGAAAAACCTCATGGTGCACTCATAAAAAAAAAAAAAATTAAGAAATTCATTACTATAATATTGCTCATTGAAAGGTCAGATAAAAGACATACACATGATATTTTCAGTAGTATTCAACAGAAAAAGAGACATTTTCAGTAAATAGATATCTTTTTATAATAAAACATAATATCCATTTTTTAAAAATTCTGTTAACTAAAAGTAAAGTTTAATTTCTTAACATGAGAAGCAGTAAGTATCTGAAATCAAAAGACAAGATCATATTCAAGGGCACCATTGCCCAAATCATGTCCATCAATTTTAGCATATCCTGGCCATTAAAAATTGCTATGTTCCAAGAGATATGAAATAGTGGTTTTAACAAATGATATTTTATAGCAGTTCTTTTTATATTATTTAACATCAAATGTGTTTGTTGATGTCCCAAAAGGCATATAGAATTAATTGTGTCTGAAATTTATTGTTTCTTACTTCATGACTGTATCCTTTCATCACTGAGCCAGTTTGGGCACTACTTTTCCAAAAAAATTATTGAAACAAATTTCATAGTAAAGGTATCTCTATTAAATTCAGGAAAAGAAAATAAGGTCCACTTTATACAATTATTACAATTTTAGCTGATTTAATTAGAAATTAAAAATTAGGAAATAAAGAATATTGTAAAGGATAGTATTTATCCCAATTTTTTTCATGGAACAATTGTATAATGGAAACATAAGAACATCAATTAAAAAGCTATTTGGAATAAAATGAAAGTTTTGTAACAAATGGATGTTATGAATGGGAAGGCTGGATATTATAAAAATCTATCCATTTGCTACATCAAAAATGTAAATTCTGAGAGAAACTGACAAATAAAAACTCATCAGGAAAAATAAAGGGGATAAATTTCCCCAGATAATTTTTTAAATTATGAGAAACCTACTATGGAGATTTTTTAAAATATTATGAAACTATAATAATACACAGTTTTGTTAGTACAGGATGAAAAGTCAAAAGACAGAATAGAATGCCCATACAGGTTCAGAATGTTAAATAATTAAATGTATGATAAAAATGGCACTTCAAATAAAAAATAAAAGGATGACTTATTCAATAAATTCGGTTGGAACAATTTAAGTAAGAGCTCTGCATTATACCTACACATATATAAATTTCAAAGGAATTCAAGATCAAAACGATAGAGTGAATAAAAGAACTAGAGAAATATGTAGTTAAATATTTATTCTTGGAGTTGGGCTTGTCTTTCTAAGCATAAATGCAAAAAGAATTGTTTGAATCAAAGAAGGCTGGTTTAGAATCCATAAAAGTGAAAAATATCCGTATGATAAGAACAAATTTTAAGAAAATTATAATGTCTTTATCATAAAATAGTTTCATAAATCAATAAGGAAAAGGTAAACTCTAACAGAAATACCAGCAAAGAATAGAGACAATCTATCCATACCCATGTGTACATACACACAACACACACATACAAATGCAGACATTAAAATTGCCAGTAAAATATTTTAGAAGACTCAACCTCAGTAGAATACTGAGAAGATGAAAATAAACTCTGCTCTCTCATCAAGTTGAGAATATAGAAATAATGATGATATATGATACTGGTTAAAGTATAGATATACTGTTAAAAATGCAATGATTTCTAGCAAAACACAAATTGTCATAATTTCCATGAGGCAAATTTGTCAATTTGCAATAAAAACCCTAAGAAGTACACATATTATTTGATCCAGCAACTCCTACTTTCAGGAATATATCTTAAGGTTGGCATCATTATATATACAAATATATATATATATATATATATATATATATATATATATATATGAATAGTTTATAATAAACAGCTTTAATAATTCATAATTCATATACCATACAATTCACCAATTAAAGTATACAATTCTTTTAGAATATTTACAGAACTGTGCAATCATTAGCACAATCTGGTTTTAGAACATGTTTGTTGACCCTGCAAGAAACCCCTTGCCTATTACCAGTCAATCTCTATTCTGATCCTCCTCCTCCCTCTTCATTCAGCCCTAAGAAACCACTAATCTTCATTCTGCCTCTATAAATTTACCTAAAATGGAGTTTTATATAAATGGGTCAGACAATATGTGTTTTTATGTGTGTGACTAACTTCTTTCATTTCAGTATAATGTTTAAGAGACTCATCGATGTTGATGCTTGTATCTTTACCTGACCTCTTTTCATTGTCAAATCACAGTTCATTGTATGTATACACTCATTTTATTTATCCATTCAGTTAATACACATTTGGGTTATCTTTGCTTTTTGTCTATTATGAATCATTTGCTATAAATATTCATGTGCATGTTTTTGTATGGATACATTTTCATTTCTCTCGGCTATATGGAGGAGTATTTTCTGAGTCGTATGGTAATTCTATGTTTAAGGTAGTGAGGAACTGTCAAATTATTTTCCAGAGTGGCTACACCATTGGACATTCCCACCAGCAATGTATGACAGTTCCAATTTCTTCAAATCACTGCCAAATAATTGGTATTGTCTTTTTCATTATAGACTTTCTAGCCTGTAAGAAATGACATCGCCTTACGCTTTTTACTTGTATTTCCCTAATAGCTAATCACATTTCCCTAATAGCCATCTTTTCATGTGCTTACTGGCCATCATATACCTCCTTCAGAGAAATGTCTATTCAAGTCCCTTCCCCATCTTTTAGTTGAGTTATTATTATTAAATTGTAAGAGAGTTGTAAATTCTGGACAGAAATACCTTATCAGATATATGATTTGCAAATATATTCTCCCATCTGTAAGTTCTTTTTTTCACTTTCTTAATAGTATCATGAGCAGCACAAGTTTTTAATTTTGATGGAATCCAATTTATCTATTTTTTTTCTATTGTTACTCATACTTTTGGTGTCGAATTTAAAATTCCTAACCCAAGGTCACGAGTATTTTTGAGTTCATTTTTGGGTGTGGTAAAAGGTGGAGGTCCAATTTCATCCTTTTGCCTGTGGATATCCAGTTGTTCTGGCACTATTTGTCAAAAAGACTATACATTCCCCCCATTGAATTGTCTTGGACATTATAACAGCACCACACTGTGTTTATTACTATAACTTTGTAGTTAAGTTTTGAAATTGGTAAATTCAAGTTCTCTAACTTTGATCTTTTTCAAGATTGTTTTGGCCACTTATCAATCCAAATCCAGAATTTAAGGGTCAATTTAAAAAGCCCATTTTTGAAGGCAAGAAAACCTGATAAATCATAAGATATTGCGAAGTAAGTGTTAAATTAGCTAAACAGGAAAGATGATGTAGTAGGAGATACAAAAATGGCAGAGTAGCTGTGAAAGCAGGACTTTGGAGCAGACAGTTCTGGGTTCACATCCTGGCTCTGCCACTCCTTAGTTATTTCATATTGAACCTCACATTTCTGTTCTACACAATGGAGACAGTAATAAATACATTAGAAGGTCATTGTAAGAATTCCGACACGTTAAATATCCAGACCCAATAGAGTAGTCAATAAATGTTAGCTGTTAACAAATAAATGATGATACAAATTCGTTAACAGGATGTGTTTCAGATTTGAGAGCCTTCATGGATGCAGTGAATGCACTTTCTCTTCCGAGGGTCTATTCAACAATGAAGTTAGTTACTATCTGTTTCTGGCTCCCTATCAAGGGACATTGTTTCATCCCTACTAAATTCTCTTTTGTTTTTCTGTCTTGGAAACTTTTGTACTGCTAAAATAACTTTTGCTGACCATTTTGACCCTAGATTTTAGTTGACACAAGGATTCTATGACAATCACCGATTTCCAAGGATTTCTATCTCTTCTAAATTTTTTTCTATACTAATCCCTAGATTTTTCTTTTATGAATTTCATTTGAAATGTCTCTTTTTGCTTTTTAATAGACAGGATTATACAATCAGCATTTTAATTGTTTTCATAAAATTAACCGATTGAACACAGAATTTTAGGTGTAGTCTTCAAGTTCTTTTTTTTTTCCTGGTAATTATTTAATTATAGTGCTCAAGAACTGCTTCTGTAATCAGACTAGTTACTTCTCATTTCAGATATTTTAATGACACAGCATTCTAGAGCTTTTAAGAAAAGATAGTTTTCAGGCAAGCATGGATTTATTTCTATCAAAGCTTCCAGTATAAAAGTAAAAAATCAAATTTTTTCAGGTACTTTTTATTTGATCAACTGACACAGTACTTTACACCTTATGCTTATCCTGTCCTTTCCTCACCAGGCCACAGAGCAAATGATGATGATGATTTCCATGAAGATATGGTGAGAATAAATAAAGAATTGCAATCAACATAGGTGCAGTCCTGATTGCATTACATGATAAGGAAAAGCTGCGCAGGAAATCAGAAACACAAGTACCAGTTCTACAGTTTGTTACCTTGACCAAACTTCTTCATAGCTCAGTTTCCTCAATGGATTTAGATTAAATAATTTCTAAAGTTCCTTTAAGCATTATAACATAAAAAAAACCACACTATCAAAATTGCCTCTTGAATTCTCTGTTAAACCTAAGATCAAGAAGTTACAAACAGGGTGCTTCCCTGGTGGTGCAGTGGTTGAGAATCTGCCTGCCAATGCAGGGGACACGGGTTCGTGCCCTGGTCTGGGAAGATCCCACATGCCGCGGAGCAACTAAGCCCGTGAGCCACAACTACTGAGCCTGCGTGTCTGGAGCCTGTGCTCCGCAACAAGAGAGGCCGCGATAGTGAGAGGCCCGCGCACCGCGATGATGGGTGGCCCCCGCTTGTCTCAACTAGAGAAAGCCCTCGCACAGAAACGAAGACCCAACACAGCCATAAATAAATAAATAAAATTAAAAAAAAAAAAAAAAGAGTGAATGGCAGGATTAGCTTCCTTTAAAAAAAAAAAGAAGTTACAAAGAAACCAAACCAGAATGCCATTTAGAACAACATTATTGATGATTGATAGTAGAATCTTGCTCTAAGATTTTGCTGAGAGTAAATTATAGGTGGGCATATTGAGTTTAGCTAACTGATAACTATTTTAAAGAAGAATTTGACAATTACATCCACCTATAAAATTAAACATATACATTTTCCTGCTATTTCATAAGCAGGCTAAATGAAATAAGCAACACATTTTAGGACTTTTCATTTGCATTTTATAGCTCTCCCTTAGGTAAAGCCATTCGTTAAAAAGGTAAAATCTATTTGTTAATCTACTTAGTTTAAATAATCTCTTGATTTGACATGCTATATAATGTTTGAGAAATGTTATCCCTAGAAGGCACCATAGGCAAGTTCCTTTGGAGCGCATTTAGATTCGGGGAAGACAACCCTGTTTTTCGGATGAGTTTGAGAATTTATATTGAATTGGTAACGACGTTTTTTAAAGTGGTTGATGTTTTTTTAAAGAGTAAAGAATACATATGATAGAATAATAATATAGTTGTTAAGCACTCAGCCTTTGGAGAATGAAAACCTCAATTCAAATCTCAGCTTTCTCAAGTGTTATGTATGTGACCCAAGGCCAGTTATTGAACCTCTATGAGCCTCAGCTTTTATGTTTATAAAATAAGGACAATGATATTACCTACCCCACTTCTTTGAAGTAAGATCAATGAAATAACATAAAGCACCCAGCACAGTCCCTGACATGTATTAAGCACAGATAAATGGTAGCAATAATGAGATCATTATGAAAGTGGGCTCTGAAGTCCACCAGCCCGTGTTTGACTCTTGGTCTAAACACTTATTAGTTCTGTAACCTGGGAAAATTCTTTAACCTTTTTCTGTGCCTTACTTTTCCCCTTTGTATAATGAAGACAATCATATCTACCTGAGGGTTGTGATAAGGATTAAATTGAGCTTCTATATGTCAAGCACGTAGCAAAGTGCCTGACACATAGTAACCCCTAAAAAATACCTATTATTATATTTTTATTGGATGAAGGTTGATTCTGTGTCTTAATAAAACATTTGCAGACAACTTTATAAGAAGAAAATTTGATATGGGATTTAACCGGAAGATATAAACATGAAAGAAAACCCTGTGTCAGTAATGCAGCTGCTTTTATTTAGAAAGGTAGGAAGTTATAAATACCCAATACCTTATGCTTAATAGTCATGGGCAGGTAGTTATATCACAGAAGGAAAGAACAGTCATTCTCTGTAATTTTAGCAGAGTAATTAAATGCTTGGTTTGTCTCGATGGTGATGCCAGGGTTCTTGTCGAGGACCAGGGTATTATCTCTTTCAACTGGAACTCTCTCCACTAATTTCTGACACAATTCTAAACATCTTGATAATATCTCCAGTGCTAATCCAAGGAAAGCACGGAATATAGATGTTTAAGGACACTAATAAACGACACACTCTTTGGTTCAGTTCCAGTTTTCCTGCAGATGCCACTTGTTTATGTATTTATCACAGCCTGCATTTGATTGTGCTGTGCATATTGTGGAAAGTGAGCACATTACAATGATGAAAATGATCATCCACAGAGACTCATTTTATTAAGATAATTTCTGCAAATTAGAATTTTTCAACCAACAACCTCTCCTTATTGAGAACGAATCCATGTTGTTAAATAAGATACTGCAAGAAAAAAAAAAGACATATATCAAAACAACTAACCATTGTTATAAAATGATTCATTACTAAAGTACTGGTTTTGTTTAGGGGGGGAAGCACATCCAAATGTTTTTCATTAGTTCACTAGATTGCTATCCTGAATGCATTGTTCTTAATAACCCGGGATTTTCACAGACTAATCAGATTCTCTTTTCTATGAATAGTATCAAATTTGCTTACGAGGTTCCTAAAGGGTTTGTTGTTGTTGTTCTTAGACTGAATGCTGAAGAAAATTGGGTAATTTTATGGACTCGTTAGGACAACATATGTCTAATTATATTCTTCCAAAAAAGCCTCCTCCAAACATTTAGCAGAAATATAGATGAAATTGCCAAAAATAACAATGTAAAACACTAGAAGATTAACAATAAATCGAAACAGAGATTGATAGAGAACTAGGTGTAAGTAATTATCTAGCATACGGTAATTGCAAATTTTTTTTAAAATGCAAGTTTTTTGATATGTAGTCATTCTCAAATCATATTTTTGTTATAATTGTGAAATGTCTCATCTTTGCCTATTTCTAGCTTATGTACTAAAAGTCACACTCAAAAAATAATGTTAAGTGTAATGACTAATTTCTGGCCTTTTGATCACAAATCCAAGCTGACTTCTAAGCCTTGCATCATATAGTCTCTCTTACTTCATCCTAAGGCCTTTATTTCCTACTACTCAACACGATCTCCTGCTCTTGTCAGGTTTCTAATCTCAAAGCCTCCTACATGCAACAGAGATCGCAACAAATATCTGTTAGGGAAATCTTCCCCTTTTGGAAAATGTTCCCTTTATCCTCTCATACCAGAGTCTTTATATTCTATGAATAAAAACATCTCCAGTATTCTAGTCCCATATGCCTTCCCATGAGTTTATTTTATGAATGTTTATTTTGACTTGGAAATCAATATTGGAACTCTATATAAAGTAATGAGTCTGGGATTTTAGGGATTTTATTTTAGAAACCTCAGTTTACATGCTTACTTCCATAGGTGCCCACAGAAAACTATACTTCTTTATTTATGAGTTAAATTCAATGAGCCCCATTTGTTTATCGAGTTATGATTTATTGGGTTTACTTTACCAAATTTTAACCAGTTAATCAAAGAGTTTAATCAAAATTTATTTTAAAAATACCTAATGAATATTAATTTCTACATTTTCCTTTCTGGAAACATAGACATGTTTTAATTCTTGAGTTTGTCTTTTTAAATAAAATTCTGTTCATTAATCAAAAGATACAAAAATAAAATACAGCAGGAAAAATGAAGATGTGATAGGGAACCTAAAGATAATTACTACTGCAAGACAGACATTTTAAGGAGCCTATGTCGTAGTAGAGATGTTTATCTTAAAAATAAAGAAACCACTTCAAGGAGGTAACTGATTGGTTCCAGGCCATTGATTATACAGAAAGAAAGGACTCTACCACAACAGTTTAAAATTTGTGAGCGTATTACCATATTACATTGAGTAACAGACTCTAAAGAATGAATATGTGAAGAGTTTAGTGTTGTAATCAAATAAAACTCACAACCAAACTAATCTGATGCATATTTAATGATATGCATAATCATTATTGTGTTGCATAGTGATTAGTCATAATTGCTAAAGGGTTCACATAAATTAGTATAATTAGTATTGTCCTCACACAGTCAAACTAAATATTTCTAGGATTATGTGACAAGAAAGGAAAGGAAAAGCAACTAGGAGAAATGGGAAGCTGTTCTAATGGGAACCAAACATCAGAAGAAACATGGAACTCATTAAGCTTAACTCTCTCTTTATATTAAGGAACAAACTGAAGATTAGAGAACGGAGTTATCTATTTGGGCTACCTGACTTCAAAGTACAAATATTGTTTTCATTTTTCTGGCATTGACTTTTTCGCTCTGAAATCTGTAGAACTTCGACTTTCCTGCCTTGTCAAGTGAGGGGCTGGCAGTTTTGGGAGCGCACAGTAATACTTTCCTTTTTCATCTGTTGTCTAAGAACAGTCCCATTTTCTGTAGATGAAGGAACCAGGTAGAGTAAGCCAAGATCTGACTTCCCTCTCAGCAGTTCTAAACCAAACTGCGGTGGGAAGGGAAATAGCAGTGCGGAAGAGGAACTGTGCCGGGAATACATTATCTTCCTATTCTGGTTCCCCATGCAACAGGCTGTGAAGTCCTGGCTGGCTGTAGCAGTCATCATCAGAACTGCTTCACCAGTTGCCAACCTGGTCACTTTCCCTATTGGGTCACTTTCCAAATTGGAAAATCAATGATTCATAGTGAGAAAAACAACAGATTTGGAGTCAGACATATTGGTGTCTCGCTGGTTACATAATGCTAGTATTAAAAAAAAAAAAAGTGATGGATTATCTAAACTCAGGATTCTTTTCTTCTAGAAAAGATCCCATTGTATGTGCATGTTCCACCTGGTCTCCACATCACCTTGTAAGATTGGAGCTTGGGGAACCAGTAAACTTATGATAATACTCTTGTCATGATTTTGCCATGAACGATAAAGTCCTTTGTTTCTCTGACTCAGTAGTCTGTTTTCCTTTGTCAGTATCCATGGAACATATTAGCTCTCCTCCACACAATGAAACTTACTTAAATAGTGTAAAACTCATGTTACAATTTACATTCAAGAAAGGATAATCATTAAATAGTATTGTGCTTATTCATCCAGGCTAAATAACACACATTGGAGCATATAGTAAATTGGCCAGAGATACTTCATATAATCCCACAGTGAGTCATAAGACAGATGTTGTTAAATCCATTTTAAAAATAATAATACTAAGACTCAGTTTGAACAGTCTGAAATACTATGTAAGTATTGGGCTCTTGGTGGCATCAAGGCAGGAGACTGACTAGAGTAACAAATGCAGGTAGAATGGCCCTTTACACCACTTTTCTTGGTAATTTTCCCAAAACCAGCTGTAACCCTTCTCCCAAAGACCACACACAATTAACTTTTGATCGAGTGGAACACCCCAAGGGAGGTAAGTCTGTAGTAATTCATTCAGAAACCTGGAGGCAGATGACAAAGGTTGTGCTGCCAACAGAACATCTGATACTCCCCACGACCGCCCATGCCACACACACAGGCACACTATTTTGCTGCCTTCTATATGTTCATAAGTAATAGGTGTGTGTTTTCCACAGAAGAAATTTAGTATAAAAACTTCTCTGCGAAATACTCTCCATAGAATATCTGCGTTGTTTTTAAAAACCCCTGGAATATATTCAAGAGTAAGTAATTTGACAGTCACTTTTCCATAATTATCAAGTTGCGCAATTCATGAGGCTGAGAGGAAGTTTGGTCCCTAACTCTGCACAGGTTCCCATCCCTCCTCGTCTTATATGTGAGGTACCAGGGCTTGTCTGGACTTTATCATGAAGAGAGTGATGACGCGGGAGTATGAGAGCCTAATTTTGCATTCTGGCTCTCCTATTGTCTGCCTCTCTGTGAGGGCAAGTCATTCAACCTCTTTGGCCTCATTTTACTTCTGTGTAACATGGAGATGATAATTCTCCCTGGGAAAGGTCACTGTGTCTGGCATACAGTAGGTACCCAGTGAATGCGATACATTGTTAACACTTCCAGGTCATACAGAGTATCAGTGGGAAAGAGAGGCTCTGATCTGGAGACTCCTGATGTCTCATGGTACAATCATCTGGAAAGCTTTCTTGTCCCGTAGCTCGAAAGAAGATGACTCACACAAAGCTCCAGGTGAACAATTTGGGAGGGATTTGGGGAAGTCCTTATAGGCCTACACTTGCATTGTAGGAGTAACCCCGGGAGAAGTAACTCGGGGAGCAAGGTGCCCTTGATCTGGAACTACAGTGTTGCTTAGCACCTCAGGGCTTCTCTAAAATCTTCTTTTGACTTAAAATAGAACAGTATCTTTTCATTTAATCTTCAGAGAAAGGTATTCCGTTCATCCAGCTCTTACCTCCTCACTGAGAAAAGAACAGTGATAAGACAAGGCTGCAAAATGTGAAGGCGTAATCAAGGAGACAAATGCACTCCTCTCTTCAGAGCCAGTCCTCGGAGAAAGATCGCGCCCTAAATCAGAGCAGCTAGTATGGAACGCGGCAATTAAGCCCGAGCTGCTTACAACTCCAAGAATATGCTACAACATACCTGAGGACTGAGGGGCCATGGGGGAAGCTTTCGATTTCTTCATTGCTCTTTGTATTTAATTAACCCTAAATAAGAAAGTAAATTTAGGGTCAGGAATGGAAAGGGGATAAGGACACAGGAAAGAGAACATCTTACAGGTTAGGAGCACTTGCTTTTGAATCAAAGAGAGCAAGGTTCAAATCCTGGCTGTGTCACTAGCAAGTAAACTTTGCAGTTAACTTTGCCCCTCTGTGCCCTGGCATATATACAGGCAAGTAAGGAAAAGAACACTTCATGGGGGTGTCATCTGAGTTAAAAAGATAATGAGTGTATAACACCTAGCACTTAATAAACATTCTGTACAAGAGAAATTAGTACTATTTGAGAGTAAAGTTCAAGAGCAAAACATTTTGGCACTCTAATAATTTCTACGCACAAATAAATTTTGTACAAATTTTGATCTTTCCCACTTTAACTTTTATTAAACAAGATCATACAACACACACGGACGTGTGTGCACGCATTATATTTTAATGAAATGTTCTCTACTGAAGCTAGGTGCCTATATTTCCTTTCAGAGTATTTCCCAACTATTCTAATACACTACAAGGAAGGAAAAGAAACAAGTATTGACTAAGTATCTGCTGTGTATTACTTTACTGAACGTTATACTAGGTGCTTCTTTCATTTAATTCTCCATTCTTCCAAGAGGGTGTTATTATTCACACTTTACAAATGAAGAAATTGTTCATCTATATAAACATCTTGCCAAAAGTCACTCATCTGGTAAGTGTTAGAGCTTGGGCTGGAATACAGATGTGTCTGATGCTAAAATGGTAGCTTTTCTGTGAATAGAAATCATTCCAAAATTGATATGGCATAGTGTTTCCCAAAATTCCATGATGAGAAGAATTCCTGAAGGTACTTGGTAGAAACATAAATTCTGGAGCCCCATTCAAATCCAAATCTACAGGACAGGGTCCTAGAGAAGCTCTATGTTTAATGAGCACTCCAGGTGACTGCTATCATTTGCAAAGTTTGGGAACATCATTACAAAACAGAGATTAGTGTTCTAAGCCTGTCATCTATTTATTTTTAATAGGCAGTTGTTTTAGTACAAAGAGAATTGTTTTGATACATAGTCTATAACATTAAATCTATATTAGTGGCAAGTATAAACATTAATTCTGAGTCTTTAAGAAGACTGGAAAAATGTCATTAGAAATATCCCTAGAATTTTAACAACAAAACAAATACTGTAAATTATTTAAGGCAAATCATGTAGTCATATCAAACAGACTTCTGTGCTCTTCAGTACAATAAACCACAGAATGTTAAACCTTATGCTGATATTTTAAATATGTTAAAGTACTTTTAAGTACAAATAAATTATTAATTATGAACCAGAATAGAATAGTACAAAGAACAAAGCCTGTAGGTTCAGGAGACACAAATTGATCCCAAACGTTTTTCATTTACTAGCTCTGTGGCCTTGAGCAAATCACTTAACATCTCTGTCTGGGTCTTTGTTGTTCCTTCTAAATAATACATGGGACAACATTTTCCTTGCAGGATTAATGTATGGATTAAAAGAAACAAAACATGATAAACGGTTTATGAATGACCTTTTATACAAAGTTATAAAAATGAGTGGCTTTTACAATCATGATGTCAGTACAAGTTACTGATCCTTCTCGGCCAGTCTAAATCCATGAATGTTTTCTTGTTCTCTGCCAAGCGTGAGAGAGGGGCCTTTTACAGGAAGGCAGAAATGGTGCTATTTCACTGAAGATGTCACCATGGCCTCTGGGTGATGCTAAACTAAAACTCTCCCTTTGTATTATCAGCTACTTAGAGTTTAAGATCCACAAATCCTTTCCAACAGAGGAAAATGGAGAAGGACATCATCTTAATATTCCTACATATCTCTCCTATACATCTGCAATAAAGTTCCACTGCTCACAGCTATTTCTGGCCAGAATAGCAACCTCATAGACCTTGACAATCATCTAAGTCAGTACTTTAAAAATGGCTTTGAAATGTCTTGATTATCAGGAGTATAAAAGGCAGATTTAGTTCTAATATATTCTTTTTTTTTTTATAAGCAGATACTCATTTTTAATTATTATTTACTTATTTATTTATTTTTGGCTGTGTTAGGTCTTCGTTTCTGTGCGAGGGCTTTCTCTAGTTGTGGCAAGCGGGGGCCACTCTTCATCGCGGTGCGCGGGCCTCTCACTATCGTGGCCTCTCTTGTTGCGGAGCACAAGCTCCAGACGTGCAGGTTCAGTAGTTGTGGCTCACGGGCCTAGTTGCTCTGCGGCATGTGGGATCTTCCCAGACCAGGGCTCGAACCCGTGTCCCCTGCATTGGCAGGCAGCTTCTCAACCACTGCACCACCAGGGAAGCCCAAGTTCTAATATATTCTTAATAAGAATGGAGTAAGAACCATAATGACAAGAACTAGAATACTGTGTATAATAAGTATACATTTTCAAGTATGTAACTCATTTGGACACATAATATGACCTTGAAATCACTTTACCCATCATATAACTGGAATATAAAAAAACTGCTTTGGGCTTCCCTGGTGGCGCAGTGGTTGGGAGTCTGCCTGCCAATGCAAGGGACACGGGTTCGAGCCCTGGTCTGGGAGGATCCCACATGCCGCGGAGCAACTAGGCCCGTGAGCCACAAATACTGAGCCTGCGCGTCTGGAGCCTGTGCTCCGCGACAGGAGAGGCCGCGATGGTGGGAGGCCCGCGCACCGCGATGAAGAGTGGCCCCTGCTCGCCGCAACTAGAGGAGGCCCTCGCACAGAAACGAAGACCCAACGCAGCCACAAATAAATAAATTAATTAATTAATTAAAAAGAAATGTACCACAATTAAAAAAAAAAAAAAAAAAAACTGCTTTCCCAAACATTTTAGAAATGTCCTAGGCTGTATAAAACAACATTGCCAAAGTTGTTTGTGATTTCTGAAAATGAGCTACACATGTGGGGACAAACTCTCTTGGCTTCTATTCTGGCTCTCAGTATATTGGACAAATCACCTAAACGCTCTAAACTTTAGTTTTCTCATCCCTTAAAGAAAAAAAAAAAAAGTGTAACTATCCCAGAGATGAGCTAAGGCATGTACAAACCATAAAGTGATTTAACAACTGTAGTTATAATAATGATTTTTTTTTTAATTGGAGTACAATTGCTTTACAGTGTTGTGTTAGTTTCTGCTGTACAATGAAGTGAATCAGCTATGTGTATACCTATATCCCCTCCCTCTTGGACCTCCCTCCCACCCCAGCCCCCAATCCCACCCATCTAGGTTGTCACAGAGCATCGAGCTGAGCTTCCTGTGATTTATAGCTTGCATTTATAATAGAGTATAAATCCAATGATGGTGATAATGATTTCTAAGGTGACTTTATTTAGCTTTAACCAGTTTCTTTAAAATCTCTGTAAATCTTATGAGTGTTGATCATGTTCTTGTGAAGGTCTGGGGAATCTCCAGCCAACACAGACATATACATTTAAATTAGAGTTCCATTTTTTTCCCTAATTTAAAACAAACTTAGCATAGTATGTATGGCTCAGATCTCCATTTTGATAGTATGACTTTGATCCTTCTCAGAGTTCTTTTTTTAATTAATTCCATTTTTACAACTACCCCTGAATTCTTCTCAGAGCTCCATCTCTTTGAACTCCTACAATTTCACAGATATGGAAGGAGACTTTTATATCAGAAAGCTCACTAGTTTGGAAGCCAGGATTGTACAACATAGAACACATCAGTTTTTGTATTCAAACTGTGGGGTGCCACTTAACCTCTCTAAAACAGCTGTTTCCCCATCCGTAAAATGCAGTCTTTTAAAAACGAAATGAAGGAATATAAAGCCCAGTCTATAGTTAGCATTCTTTAAATATTTGTTAATTTGTTCATTGAGATCCTCTGTTCTGTATGAGGCTGCTCTCCAATTAGCCCATTTTGATGCTGTTATCCATATAGATAATTCTGGTAGCATTCTGGTTTGCTCAGATAAGCAGCTAGCTAGGATCTCTAACTTCCTCTCTAGTCTGGGGGGAGCTGCAACTGAACTCAGCTTCCCACACAACAGCGGCTACCTTCTCAAGGCAGAAGAGACTACAGTCTCCTGAGAACCCCAAACTCTCTGGGTTTATGGACTTTCTCAGGCAGCTCCTATACCATCCAGCATCCAAACCCCAGCTTTCTGGAACCCAGGTCACCTTTTGCCCTGGGCGCCAGATTACAATGCTCACACGTTTGCCCTTTAAAGCAGATGGATCACAAAACTTCCTCCGAGAGTAAACCACTGGTGGCTGCAGCAACTTCACTTCAGTCCCAATGGTTCTGCCTGAAAGGATGAGAAGATATGGTACTTGTGCCTTTTCCTACTGGCTCTGGTTTGTAAATTGCCCTCATAAAGACCATTACTTAACCAATACAATGTGGTGTTGTGGGATTTACCCTTACCCACCTAGGTCTACAACTGTCATCTACCCTCTGAGCAACACTATGGGAACTGTTTTAAGCAATGCATATTCTCTTTTTTTTTTTTTATTTCATTCTTTTTTCTTTATTTTATTATTGTTACTTTTTTTAATTTTTTAATTTTATTTTTTGGCCGAGCCGCTAGGCATGCGGATCTTAGTTCCCCGACCAGGGCTCAAACCCGCACCCCTGCAGTGGAAGCACAGTACCCTAACCACTGGACCACCAGGGAAGTCCCCAACAATGCATATCCTCTTGTTAATATCCTGGTCCCCTGCATTTCTCCTCTGCTATTCACTCCTCACCATCTGCATGGTTTCAGGAAACTACAGAGTGCATCTTAAAATGGTAAATCACCCTTTTCCTGAGCCTCTATTTTCTTATAATTTAATGCTGTATTTATGTGCCACCCAGAAAATATGGTCACCAAAGTAGATGGTTTCATTAACTTTTATTTATGCAATAATGCTTCCTTACTGGATCTATCTACTAACTGCTAATACAGTGAGGTGCCAAGGAAACCTTAAATGATTTACGGATGTTATTGCCCACCTGAAATCAAGACTGCCCTCAAATCTAAGAAATATTTTACTCTTTACCTCGTAGTTGCTGCCTTTACAGAGCACTGTATAATTTCCATGAGTACCATCAAAAAATCTTACATTTATTTCAGAATGCTATGACTTCAGCAATTTTTAGGGTGTTGTTTTAGAAGGACTTTTTTTTTTTCCAGTTCCTGTTAGTGACCCAGTAATCGTTTTCATGGCTTACCAGTCAAGTGTGAAGTGCTCTGATAGGTTGTCAACAAAATGTCAAATACTAGGGGAGAGACTCTATGAGTATTATTGTGACTGATTGCTTTGAGTCTTTCTGCTCCCAGCTGCTCCTTGGATATTGTATCAAGGAAGATGGAAACTGTAGAGGAGACATTTTGAATATAGTAAAAGCTGTCCTCTGTAACTTTATAGAAAGCAGAGAAGAGCAGGAGGTGGAGGGCAAGCAGGGCTCCTGGGTAGATCACTGAAGGGAACAGTGTCTGTAAAATATCCGTGGCTGATAGGACAGCCAGGCAAGGTGAGCAAAGGAGAATATCCCATAGCCATGAGGCTAGAGTGCCCCTGAGTTAAGAGTCCTGGTTGTTTTCTGGTGGCCCTGCCTGGATTTCACAGTGGAGAAAAATGTTGCTTCCTTTAATAATCTGAATTATCCAAAGACACAGGAGAAAAATTGGAGGGGGGAAAAACATGGGGTCAGATTCCACTTTAAGAATTGCTATTCCGGGCTTCCCTGGTGGCGCAGTGGTTGAGAATCTGCCTGCCAATGCAGGGGACACGGGTTCGAGCCCTGGTCTGGGAAGATCCCACATGCCACGGAGCAACTGGGCCCGTGAGCCACAACTACTGAGCCTGCGCGTCTGGAGCTTGCGCTCCGCAACAAGAGAGACCGCGACAGTGAGAGGCCCGCGCACGGCGATGAAGAGTGGCCCCTGCTCACCGCAACTAGAGAAAGCCCACGCACAGAAACGAAGACCCAACACAGCCATAAATAAATAAATTAACTAATTAAAAAAAAAAGAATTGCTATTCCATCTAATAAACACCATCATCCACCTTACACTGATAAATTCAAGACGTTTGTTTAAAGTTTGTCTGGTGCTAGGTTATACAAATGAATAAGGCAGTATAAGCTGCCCTAAGGAGCTTACTGTCTAGATAATTCTAATAACAATGGTATGTGTTCTTAATCAGTAATAAAATCCCAATAGAAATATTTTTGTTTCTGGAAGAGAGAATCCAATTTATGATACAGATACCGAGCATAAGCAGGATGAAAATCGATTATTTCTTTTAACAAAGCAAACATTTGGATAATAATTATTTAAAATAAGCACCTTAAAAAGTAATAAATAATAAGCATAATACTCCTCCTATGGATGAGTCAAGTGGAGAGCCTTCCACATAGCTACTCTATCCTGAATCTGTTCAACAAATTATTGAAAATGTGTGGTCTAACCAAGCCATCCCAGCCATCGGCCATCACTGAGGCTTATTCATAGGTATCTTTTCTCAGTCTGAGACAGGGACACAAGATTTTCAATTAAGAGACTTCACATCAAAAAACTTTAGGTGATTTGTCTTTCCCCTAAAAGCCTTATTCAATTTTCCATTAATGTATCAAAACTTCATACAGAAACATTCTTTGAAAAAAAAGATAAATGAGTCCTACGATGTATTTGGTTTCAACATAGGAAAAAGAAAATGACAGGGGAAATAGTTTTAGATATTTCTCAAGCAAAAGTGTCTATTTATAGCAGCAGCCCAGCACCCAATACAGAAAACAACCATTTCACCAGGTGGCTGAATAACTGCTATTCAGCGCCCACTGGGCATGAAAAGGCTGCACTAGATACCTGAGGAGATGCAGAGGGAAAAGTCCACAGGACCCTTGCCCTTGAGGAGTTTAAAGTTTAAAAGGGAAAAGGGCAGGCTCATGTGGGGGGAAAATACATACACACACACACACACACACACACACATATATTAAAGATATGTAAGAAAATAACCATCTCTTCAGAATTATATAAATTCCACTTCTGATGGTTTGTAGAAGATATTATGATGGGGCTTACTCTGGTCAAAGGAAAATAAGAAAAATGACCTCTTTTTGTGATATCCTTAAAAAATTAACCTCTTACAGGGCTTCCCTGGTGGCGCAGTGGTTGAGAATCTGCCTGCCAATGCAGGGGACACGGGTTCGAGCCCTGGTCTGGGAAGATCCCACATGCCACGGAGCGGGTAGGCCCGTGAGCCACAACTACTGAGCCTGCGCGTCTGGAGCCTGTGCTCCGCAACAAGAGAGGCCGCAACAGTGAGAGGCCCGCGCACCGCGATGAAGAGTGGCCCCCGCTTGCCGCAACTAGAGAAAGCCCTCGCACGAAACGAAGACCCAACACAGCTAAAAATAAATAAATAAATAAATAGAGTAGCTATTAATTAAAAAAAAAAAATTAACCTCTTACAGTGATATTCTTACATGAGTAAGGACAAATACAAATTAAAAATAAGAGGCTTAATTCTTCCCGTTGAAAATATGGGAAGAGATTTCCCTCCCCTTTTTGGCTTTGGGCATTTACTTTAGAAAATGTTCTAATTATAAGTACTTTAACTGTATATCAATTGTTTTGAAAACTAGATAGGCCCCTTGGCAGCTTTATAACCCAGGAATGTTTTCCTCAAAGATCAGAGAGCCATTTGTTTGAAATGTAAATATCAAGGGAGATAGCACCCTTGTCTGCCAGTTTCTGGGGGAGGGTAGGAGCCTAGCTTTGGTTGGTGCCTTGCTCTAAGTTGTCAAATTATCTCCTTATACCTATAAAGGTATAGGACATGTTCCTCCCCTTGGATAAATCCAATTAAGCTAACACAGATGGTCACTCCAATTACCAGGTAAAGTCAGGATGACACATTGTGCTGTCAAGTCCTCTTACTTGAGGACTAGTTATGATTTAACTTCAAAACACGCATGTAATGTACTATCTGCTTGGCTGTCTAAAAGGGTGAGATTTCTTTGTCTTTGCAGTCTCTTGGAGGATTGCCTGTGATGTGCATCATACTCCGGTTTAATGCTTATTCAGTAATAAAACTGTTTTCTTTTTCTACTCTCTACCTTTGTGGAAAGAATATCTGAGTTGGAAGATTTTTTAAATTCTATTTCCCCAACATGTCAGTTAATGGAACTCCTGCTTTCTAAAGTCTAGCAAGAGAACTTAGAAACACCAAACAAAGTTAACTTCCCTGAACTGGGGTAGACAAAAGCATAAAAAAAATTTTTAATAGACTTTCATATTGTATTTGTGTTTTAATTGTCCTATTTTTAACTATACCCCAGTAGACAAAACTATTATGATTTTAGTGTCACGGGGATGCATTTGTAAAGACAGCTAAACCACCAAAAAGAGAAAGTAAGGAAGACAGAAAAGGAAGGAAGGAAGGAAGGAAGGGAGGGAGGGAGGGAGGGAGGGAGGGAGGGAGAGAGGGAAAGAGGGAAGGTTGGTTTTGGGAAAGTAAAGGGCTAAATGCTAAATTCCAATTTCACTTGGTTTCTACCTGCCAAGAGATCACAGTGTCTCCATCCTTAAAGAGAAGATAACATTATCTACTCCACAGTTTATTTTGTTACATAAATATACAAAGGTCAGCCTCTCCAGTAACCCCTTCTGGATACCTCATTCCAGTCACAGCCTTCTCTTTCAAAAATAACCACTGTGCTAACCTTTATAGTAATTACTTCCTTGATCTCCTTTCTGCTTTTTATCACCCAAGTATGCATCCTTAGACATTACAGTTTCATCTTGCCCATTTAAAAAAAAAGTATGTCTTTTAGGTTTCTTGTAATCTATAGTTGTCCCCTCCATCTCTTTCTTAACAGGTTTCTGTTAAAAAATAAAGGCCATTTAACCTGCAGGTTTTCCCACCGTCTGGATTTTTTAAAAAATATTATAAACTCTTTAACATGCTCTATGTCCATTGTATTTCCTGCTTGATCAGACTCAAGCTTAATTCCTTTGACAAGAATGAAGGTGGGGTCATTTCTTTAATCAGGAAGCAGATAAGGCCTAGTTTTCTCTCCTCTTGTGATGTTAACAGCCACTGATGCTCAGTGCAGATTCATTTATTCACTGGAAGGGCAAAATAGTGGTATTTGCATTCTATCATTTTGTTTTAATTTACTAACTGAAATGATTTTATAAGGAGACATTTTTCTTATAAAGAGAAGCAATCCTTTTTTAGCTACCCAGAGTTAAAAAAATATGGGAAGAGGAAAATAAGTGATCGACATTTTCTTGTTATTTGCTAGTTTACAAGAAAATGAACTGGTCCCTTCTCATCCTGAAAAGGTAACTGATTGGCTTTTTAAAATTCTGAACTCATGAATTTCAACATATTGTATAGGTTTTAATACAATGAAATTGGTATCTTAATCGAAGCCCAAGTTGTTCCATCTTTAAGTTGGTTCCTGGGTCCTTTTGACATTATCTTTAGAGTGTTGATAGATTCCTTGCTGCCTGATGTGGCAGGATGTTCCACACTTATCTTCTACATTTTCTGCCCCAGACCCAGGATCAACTGCTCCCCAGGAAGCACTGGTTTCTTTTAGCGGGAAATGGCATTTCAAGCCTGCGAAACTGAGTAGTAAGGGTGCTTATTACTAGGGGGTTGTCATTATATCTAAACCTGTTTGGTAGACAGACTGAGAAATACACACATACACACAATACATATATATGTATTCATATACACATTTACTTTTTAAATATAAGTCATCTCATGAGTTTATTCTGGTATTTCCAATTTAAGTACACGGCTTTACTGAACTTTTCCTATATTATATCTGTATCTTTTTCTATACTGAGAATCTTGATTCCCATACGTACGTGACATGACAGAACTGGAATATCCCATAATTTCTCATTTGCTTTATCCAATACTATACACAGAATACATATGTGGTAGTTAACAGTACACATGTAACTAATTTTTTCCACAATGAAAATGCTTTCAAAGACACGGGGATAGAATTAGAGCAGTCTATAATTTGTCATTTGTTTTATCCTATAGTATACAAATAGTGGTGTGAATGTCACAATACTATCATCACCAGTTTAATCTTGAACAGAGATATTTTTGGTATATGTTATCCCTATTCTCCCTATTTTTTAAAAATTTAATGGTTGTTCTATATCTACATTGTCAAATATACAGCCATAAATATATGTTCACTCTCTTTTAGTTATAATTTTTTTAATTAATTTATTTATTTTTAATTTATTTATTATTATTTTTGGCTTCATTGGGTCTTTCTTGCTGCCCGCGGGCTTTCTCTAGCTGCGGCGAGCGGGGGCTACTCTTCATTGCAGTGCACAGGCTTCTCATTGCCGTGGCTTCTCTTGTTGCGGAGCACGGGCTCTAGGCACATGGGCTTCAGTAGTTGTGGCTCGGAGCTCTAGAGCGAAGGCTCAGTAGTTGTGGTGCGCAGGCTTAGTTGCCCTGTGGCCTGTGGGATCTTAGTTCCCCGACCAGGGATCGAATCTGTGTCCCCTGAATTGGAAGGCAGATTCTTTACCACTCGATCACCAGGGAAGTCCCTATAATAACTTTATTTATTTATTTTTTTGACTTTTTGAATTTTATTTTTTTATACAGCAGGTTCTTATTAGTTATCTCTTTTATACAATCCCAATCTCCCAATTAATCACACCACCACCACTACTTCTTAATATCAGTCTTTCTCTGGGCATTTTGCTTATATGAAGCTTTCCTCCAGTAGATTCTTCAGGAAGACCTCAGTAAGAAATATTCTCTTAGTTCTTACATTTTGATAAATATTTTTTATGACTTTTATACTCGAACATAAGTTTTACTGGATAAAATATCTTTGGCTCACATCTTTATTTCCCTGAATATTTTAAATGTTACTCTATATTTTTTTGGTAAGAAACCTTTGCTGTTAAAAATTTTGATAGCAATCCAATTTAATTTTCCCTTTAAGTCATATGCTTTTTTTCCCCTAGATGCCCAAAGAAATCTTCCCTTTTAAACTTCATACTTTTATTAGAAAATTTTGATTTTGGATATACAAGATCATAATTTTCAGGGACAAAGCCTATTATTTAAATATATATCTTCAAGGTTTTTTTCCAACATTTTCTTGAATTACAATGCTTATAATTTATGCTTTTCCTCTGTTTTGGTTCACTTTCCAGGCATTCCTATCATCTATAGGATAAATCTTCTTTTCCTATCTTTAATCTTTTTTGACCTCTAATTTTCTAAAAGGATGTTCTTCTGCACCTTATTCTAATTTTTAATATAATAATTTTGTACATTACTATTCTGTTGCTCATTACTTTTGCCCTCATTACTTTTCTGTTGCTCATTTTTATGTTAGTTTCCTTAAAATTTTTAGGAGGAAGTTTACTCTAGAATGATTTCCTAACTTCACAGAGCTCCCTCTTCTGTTGTTTTTGAGTAGTGTGACACATATGGTGGCTTGCTTTCTGAAATTTCATAGTTTTATCTCCTGACTTTCATCTAGACTTTTTTTTTTTCTTTTTAACTCCACTGTTTCTGTCCAGTTCTGTGTTGATTCCACTCCCAGAAGTTTCTTTTCAGTGTGGGGCACTGCTGGAGAAGAGTGCTCTGACTGTTCAATTTTGAGAGTTCACTAAATCTAAATCATTCTAGTCCCTCCAGATCATCTTACTGTGTGCCACTTGCACTCACTTGCAATTGGAGTGGGTAAAACCCCATCTCTTTTTTTTTTTTAGCAGCTATTCTCAGATTGATCCACTGTCCCTTCCAGGTAGTACCTCCAACTCTCTGGGGGTTCTCCTATTATAGGTCTTCAGTCTTCCCACTGGTTCTCTCTACTTCTTGCTGCACAGATGCTCATACCATACACATCTTGTGGCTACTGGTATCTTATACACACCTGCTTGTAACTCCCTTGTAAATGCTATCCACAGATTTTTGCTTTTGCTATCTAGTCACTCTATCATTTAATATGGGGATTTGATAAGATACAAAAGTATGCTTCCACTATTACCCTGTTTTCCTAGAATTCCACACTGTAGGCTTTCATTATGTGTTGAATTAGATTTAATTGAATCAAAATGAATGATAAGTTAGGAAAATTCTCTGTAAACCATAAATTTTTATCAAGAGATACTGGCATAAATTATACGTTATTTATGCAAATACACACATGTTGATATATTGTATGGCATAAGAGAAAATAGGACATATGGGGAAGAGATAGAAATGTGATTGTCATTTCTTTGGGATTGTCATTTCTTTCATGAATTTTATAAGGAAGAATTGGTAGATGTTTATAGAAGTCATTGTTAGTCAGATCAAAGGATAGAATCTCTGCCATTAGCTTCACTCCCCTTTACTCTGGTTTTGTGTATTCAAAATCATACTAGCTTAATGGCAAAACTAAAAGACATTGATTTAGTCATAGACAAGGATCAACTAACTATAAGTGTTCTCATTAGCCAGCATTCTAGGCCATTCATTAGCTATCAACCTGATCTTATCGTTAAGTCTTACAAATTGCCTAACTACCTATTGGTCTCACCTTCAAAGGAAACACTATGAGACTTACTCTCCTGTGATTTGCACATTGAAAATTCCCCCTCTTTTCCTGGGGTGAGCTTATATAGTTCTGTAGAAAGATCCCACAAATGAGCACCAGTTCATTAAAGGATCAGCCTCATGAATTAAAATCAATGAGAATAAATATCAAGTGAAAAAAACACATTTTGGTAGAAATAACCTGCATTAAAAGAAATGGTGCTAGAAACTCTTCCAACATTGATCAATTACCTTCAAGCATTTACTATTACAGATAGGATATCTGATGCGGGTCTGGCTATCTCTTTCTGTGACTGAGACCTCCCCCCTTTTCTCTTCGTGTTTTTCTTTTTTGTGAGGGCAGGTAGCACATACATCAAAAATTATGAGGTGTGGAATCACCCAGACATTATTTAGTGTCTCACTAAATAAAAAGTCACTTAGAAGTTGTGGGACCCAAGGGAACTTACTTAATCTCTTTAATCCTTAATTTTCTCATCAATAAAATGGTAATAATAACAGTACCTAACATTTGGAAAGTTGTGAAGTTCAGTGCTCTGATGTGTTTAAAGCAGTTAGTAGCAAGCATTTAGAAGAGATCACCTATTAGAATGCTTTATTATTATCATTACTATTAGCTTTAATCTTTAGAATTCAGAAATTTCTCTAGGATATATCTAGGTACAGATCTTTTTAGTAACCACAAATAGTTTGGCAAAACCTTACATTTATACTTATCAGAGTATTTATCACATTTTATTGGCATAATATTCTTACTTATCTATAGTTATGAAAGAACTGAATGCTCTAGGAAGGCAGGGATTTTATCTACCTTGTTAACTATTAAAATTTATACCTAGCACAGTACCCTACAGACACTCATTGAATATGTGTTGAATAAATGGGAAAATGAATTAACAGTTTATTTTCTCAAATATCTAGATATGAGAAAGGAAATGCCTGAATAACAAATGCGGAATCACTACAGCTCATCTGTAAGTTGTTAAGACACAAAATTCAACTTGAGTACATTTGAAGAACTAATTGCCTGTATTCAACGATTCATAATGGGGCAGCATCTCATGTAGCAAATCGAAAAGAGCTCCAAGGAGCTGTACAAAATAGAAGACTTTTATAAGCAAAAGGAGGTGGGGCAAGGAAGTTATTCTAGCAAAGAGTAAATTGTTGCAGACAAGGTCATCTTCCTTTGGGGAAAGGTCAGGATATATCAGGCAGATTACCTCACTAGTGTTGACCGGGTAATTCCAGACTGACTAGTTAAAGGTCACATTCCTGGGAGAGGCTACAATTGTTAACTACCTTAGGTATTAGGTCTTAGTTTACTAATGTGGGACAAGTGACTCCATTTTGGGCCCGTCATTTCTTTTTTTAACAATAATAATAAATCGGCAGCTGGTTTATACCTCTTGCCTTGTAAGGTGGATTATTGTAAGTAACCTTGTTTTGGTCTCCTTTGAGTAACTGATAAAATCCAGCTCCTCATCCTGTAAAATCCAGTCGGATCCCTGTCTCAAGGAATGCATTCATAGAGACATGCCTCTGGAGGCACTGCCTGAGCAGTTCTCTGGCTTTCTTCCTTCTGACATCTTTACTATTAGTTGAACCCCATTTGAATATCAGTCCTCTCAGGCAAGAAACTCCGTAGCTATCCACTGAAGACCAGTTGCATGTATGTAACATCAGCATCACTTTGGGCTACTTATGAGCACACGTGAATAAGCAGTAAAATGAGACCACAGTTCAGCAATTCTTCAGGAAATGAACGGGAAACCATGCTCCAGGCAGTTATTGATATTACTAAATGGCCCTTGAAAATCGCCCATTGGAACTGAAAGCATACCCTATTTCTTCTACGCCTTGCATTTTCTTTAACTCTCATTTTTTTAGACAGTACTATACCCTTTCTTGCTTAGGAGTGATAGGCTTTGTAAGCTAGGCAGAAGTACACTGGATACACCCTGCCAGACGATACTGTATAAAAAGCTGACTTCAAAACTGCATGCCACAGAGATAAATACAAATAGTCAAGGACGAGTTCTGAGGCTTAAATAGTTAAGTAATATGCTTAAGATGGTAGTGCTATTAAATCTATAAGGTAAACTCGGACCTTTTTAATCCAATTCACTCACAATGGCATGTCACTGAAATGGAACTGGGATTCAAACCTCTTGTTTTTAAACTCCTTCCACAATATCATGTTGCCTTCAGAGAGGAGCAAATGCTATAAAAAAAATAATAATAGTAACAGTGATAGTGATTAAAAAGTTGAATGCTCAGCTATGTTAAACATGAGTATAAAGCAACAAAACCGACCTACATACAAAGATGTAGTATTTGAAGGATAGCTATTTGTATAGGATGAGGGGATATTGTGCATTGTTTATACAGGAAAAGAGAGATCAATGTGACGATGATGATGATTTTTGCTGCTAATGTGGTGAAATTTCAACATTTTCCTTTTCAATGGTGGGATGCACACCAATTAATTCCTTCCAAATCTCACTGCCAGAAGCCTGCATCTCCAAGCTTTTAGGTTTATCCATTATTCATGTGACATGTTTGCACAATATTATTGGTTATTCACTGTTTGGCCAAATAGTAAGATGATATTTTGTTCTCAATGAAAACCCAAGGCAAATCCTTGAAGTACCAAAATTGGATTCTGGAGGGGAATATATAGAGGGCAATTTAACTAGGGAGAGGGTCAAATATGAAGAAATGAAAAGCGCCTTATGTTAAATGTAGATGTTTTTCAGTCATCAAGAATCCTGTGGAACTCAGACTATATCTGGGTGCAAATCTACGGATAATTATTTATTTAAAAGAAAACTCAGTTTATCTTAAAAATTATGAAATGCTATAATAACCATGTAATGGATACTTTTGTAAATATAAGTGAGCTTAAACTTTTCGATAGGTTAAAAGAAATTTTATGTGTGTGAACCAAATATCACTTCAGTTTATTTATATATATATAATTTAATTTAATATATATTATCTTACTTTTTGTAAAGCCAAAACTTAAAACATTTTAAGTAGCTGTGAGCTTGATCTTTCTATGTTTATTTTGATAATAGAATACATGAACTGTATAGCAAGAACAACTTCTTTTTCTCATAAAGGTTTTCTATACAACATAAATATCTAAACTATGATGGAATAAGTTTGGATAAGTCTTCCTAAAACAATTTTCTGAATAGAAAAAAAAGGTGGATTCCTCCTGAAATGAAATACACATTTTGTATTTTTTGTTAGTTGAATTTGTTTGGCCAAATGACAAGAGGTACGCCACAAAAATATCATGCTTGTTTCCAGAGCAAAAATTAGGATTTCTTCCTATACATACACACACATATATAGGCATTATATATATATACACACATATATATTATAGAAAAATGAGAATGGTGTATTTCCTTGATGTATAAGTGATATTGACGTGTATGTTTAAAAAGACAAATGTTCAGAGTTCAGTAACTCTAAAGTAAAATAAAGCAGAACAATTAATGTTTCCTAGAGGTCACTAAAACCAGACTACAGATTGAATGACTGCATTTCTGCTAAATCCGCAGAGGGAGCATAGTTAATCTGCGATCTAATATGCAGTGATAAAGAGCCAAAATAAACTCTGTTTTCAGGAATATCCAAATTATAACATGGAGCATTGCAAAATTCAAACTTAAAATCGGGAAAGAATCAACAAAAGTGTGGGGTTTTCAAATAAAATTAATAAAAAAAGAAAATTAATGTTTCCCCTATGTATAACAGCTGTGTATATTCATTCAAAATGAAGCCACTGGATCTTAACCTTTGCTCTTTATGTGTTTTGCGTTTCAAGACCACATAGGAGCAAAGTGTGACTAAGCAAATTATTTGTGAATGCTTTTTTCGTACACCTGGGAACAAACATGTTAATTGGGTTGTTGCTTCCGAGCATTACACAGCTGTACCATCACTTGATTTTGAGGAAGCAGTGGCTTAGTTCCTTCAGACAGGAATCATTTCCATTCATGTATATCACTACTACGTGTGCCAGGTTTCACAGCCTCAAGAATAGTGGAAATATCTGCACTTAGTTTCTGGATCTTTAGAATTAATGGCCTGCATCATAGTTTCCTAAATGGCATTCTAGCCTCTTTAAATACTAAGTGGAACTCAAGAGATATAGGTCTTTGGTCATTTATGCCCTAGGTGCCATGGGGAAGGACACAGATCTCTTTCAGCATCAGATACCCTGAGCCTTAAATGAGATAACTGGACTATGTAGTCTCAAATATCTTAAGTCTAATGTTCTCCCGAGAAGAAGAATTGCATGATTGAGTTCTTCTAAGAACTATTAAAGAAATAATTTTCATGATTGATAACAACTGGTACCTCCAAGCTTATTCTCCATATAAAGATATTGGCCGTTCTGAAATTTTATGAAATTTTCTAATATTTCATATATTGGGGAAAGAACTTTTTTAAAAAACCTGATTGGTTATGCCATTAAAGTCTACTAGTGATTTCTTTAAAGAGCAAAAGGAAGAAAATTGAAACAGCATATATCTCTAATTTTGCTTCAAAATCCAGAAGAATATTTGAGATGCTTGAGAAAGGGAATCAATAATCACTTTGTCACCAGTACCCGGCTTGCAGGAAGCACTCAGTGAGTAGGTGTTTGATGGATCCACCAAATAAATAGTCAGCTTGTTTATTAATGACCTGATGATGACCATAGTTTGGGATTCTGAAGGAGTCGGTTTATGAAATCTTTTTGTTATAGGTCAAAATCTACCCATGAATGAGCCCCTAGCTTTTGTGGAGAAGTGAGATGTTGTAGTCCTTATGGTAGGAAAGTGCCCATCATAGGGAGAAAAGGGAGAGAAGGTAGTGAAAAGGAGGCTATCATGATTTCTTCTCTCTCCTTTTCTTTCTGCCTCTTACATTGTATGTGCTAGCCTGCAAATCAAATTAAGAAAACATTTTATGCAAATTTTGAATTAAAGTAATTGACCCCAAAGTTTAACACTGAGAAATAGTCTAATAGCCCTGCCTTTCCTATAGAATTATTGAGAAAACTAAATAATGGGTGGAAATTCCAAAAAGACCAAGAGGATAGTTATTCATATTCAGTATTCAAATGTTACTAAGTTGACAAGTAGCTGTAATTTTTCCATAGATTATTTACATCTTCTCAAAAGGAAAAATGTATAAGGAGATATTTTAAGCAGGTAAGTCTCCTGAACCACTTTCCTTCCATACGCTCTCCCTTCCTCTAGACATTCCACAAAAATTATTAAGGGCCTGACGTGCTAGGTACCATGTTAGGCTCAGGGAATGCAATGATGAGATAAACAGACACTGTCCTGCACTCACAGAGGTTACTGTGTATGAGAGAAGATTGTCAATCAAGTAAATAAGCAATAATGATGAAATGTGATTCATGCCAGGATAGGAAGTATAGAGACCCCAGTAACCCCAGTAACACAGATGCCTATTCCCTTTTCTGTCAATTTGTCATATAGAAGTTAATAAATATGTATTGAATTACACATTTGAGCAACTGAGACTGAATGAAAACAATCATCCTTGAAGAAGAAAGGGAATCAGATAGTTTAAATACTTTTTTAAATGCTGAGAGCTTCACAGATTGCCAAGTACCTTGGTGAAAGGGCCCTACTGCAAGATACTCAACCACCAATCTCTACTCACAGGGAGTAAAATCTCTACAGCATTTTGTGAGTTGTTGAAAGATGGAGCAAGTGCTCAAGAGAGATGAGAAGATCCGGTACAGGAAAAACAAAATTTACTTCAGCCCAAGCTGTGCAGCAGTGAGGTAGTTTTTGCCCATAAGTTCTCCAAAAATATACATTTTGGTTTCATTATTTCAATATGAGGAAGTCACAGGCAAAGGGTGCCTTACTTTGGGAAAATAGGTGTATAGGCACATGCAGAGTATGATCTTGCACAAAGATTTTTTTTTTTTCTTTTTTTGGTCTAGAGACAGAAAATAGGACAGGGAAAATCTCATGAAATGGTACGAGGATTTGTTGGAAATTTGTGACCCATCCTGTCTGGGTTGCTTTCATTAAGTCTTGTCCATAACTGTGCTTGCTCTGATAAACTGACAAAACAAGTAACTTCCACATGTAGGATGGTTCATAAATTCAAGGTATTGAATGCATGTTTATTTTAAAATCCTGACTTATCTCTTTCTGACAGCACACCCCACAATTCCATCTGGCTTCTTGCTACACTAGAGCAATCATGAACGTCAAGCT
This sequence comes from Balaenoptera musculus, assembly GCF_009873245.2. NCBI lineage: Eukaryota > Metazoa > Chordata > Mammalia > Artiodactyla > Balaenopteridae > Balaenoptera > Balaenoptera musculus. Next base: position 39,504,346 of record NC_045790.1, on the reverse strand, counting down.
TTGATGGGCATCAGGAGGACCATTCTCCATAGTCCACAGTCCATGTGGGTCTTTCTGATATGACTGATGGTGGCACAGAGCCATTCTTCATATAAAGGTTAATGGCTTCAGCAATTATCTATTACTGAATGGTTGAGTGTGACTCCACATTTTTGACTCCTACTTAAGCAAGCTGTGTTAGGTTAATTTATTTCCCCCCCCCCCTCTTTTTAACTAGTATATATTTATTTTATTTTTATCTTTTATGTTTAGGGAAAATGTTTCCTCTTGCCAATCTAGGTGAGATCTGAGCAAGGCCTTCATAAGTCATAAAGAACAGGATGGATGGACTAAAGAATTTATGTGAGTTTTTCTCTCATCAGTAACTCAGAGAAAATATTCTTATGGCAAGGTTACAAATCACTGTGGTCAAGGAAACAAGGAAAATGTTGTGTGGCTTGTTGTCAGCTCTATCCTTCAATGCTGACACCACTCTGAGTGAGCCAACACTAGAAGGTTATTTTCCAAATTTAATTCTCTTAAAAGCGCCAGGGCTTCCCTGGTGGCGCAGTGGTTGAGAATCTGCCTGCCAATGCAGGGGACACGGGTTCAAGCCCTGGTCTGGGAAGATCCCACATGCCGCGGAGCAACTAGGCCCGTGAGCCACAACTACTGAGCCTGCGCGTCTGGAGCCTGTGTTCCGCAACAAGAGAGGCCGCGATGGTGAGAGGCCCGCGCACCGCGATGAAGAGGGGCCCCCGCTCGCCACAACTAGAGAAAGCCCTCGCACGGAAACAAAGACCCAACACAGCCAAAAATAAATAAATAAAATTAATTAATAAATACAAAAATTAAAAAAAAAAAGCGCCATTGAGTTGGACTAGATCCTGATGAAATGTAAGAAGTTAAGCAAAACTAGAGAACTGCATACAAATTATTTTCAGCTCATTTAGAAAGGCCGGAGCGTGAGTACAGGGACAAACTTACTTTTGAAAAGAGAAAAGAGGTCTTTTACATAAGACTGCTCTTGATGAAATACCTTAGGGCCAAGGTTAGAATGTTTCAACTTGCTTTGCAAAAACAAAACAAAACAAAACGGCTCTGTGTTCTCTTGAAGTAACTCTTCGGTAGCTAGAAAAGGAATTTTTAATTTACCATTTTCATATGAAGTGGCTTTGAGCTAGAAGAAGCGTCTGTTGAGAACGTAGGAATATTACATTTAAAAAGAGTGAATACAATAAAGCTTTAGATTCAGAAGGTATTAAATATTTTGCATCTAGACAATCTATAGCTGTGCACGGAAGAGAAAAAAAAAAAGTTACTTCCACTCACGTTCACACAGGAGAACAGACAAAACAGGAACAATAGAACCCAGTTCTCCCATCATTAAATACTTGACTATACGATCTTTTAAATATGCTTGTGCTTTAAAACTTAAAAAAAGCTGCCAATGAATCTGCTGTATAACATTACTTAGTTCACAAAGCTAAATAAATCTATCAGTTTTACCAGAATTCAGGCAAGAGAACATCTAGCTACCTTTCAGCAACTTAGGAAAAAAATCTGTTTAATTATTTTCTTTTAACACGTAGTTACCACTGGAAAAGTGCAAAGCATTGCATTATTAACTATCATACATTTCCATGATAGATGAACATTTTTATTTTTGGCAACTTTTTACATAATTTATATAGTTGGGGTCTGGTTCCTCCCAAATTCCTTCTCCCACCTGGTCTCCTGTGGCAGGTCAACAATCAATTTTTGCTCATAGCCTTGCTATTTTGACGTAGTTAAGAATGCAAAACATCTGGGGCTATTGATGAGTTCATATATTGCAAAGCAATGGGTTTTCCCCTGAGGAGGCTTTTTTTCATTATTTATAAAATATGAATCACTTGCTCTGAAAGGATAGAGCACCAGTTATCTAACTTCAAGATATTGAGTATATAAACCAGAGCACCTTCCACTGTGCCGCCACATTCACGGTTAAAGTAAAAGAGTACACAGTATCAACTGTCAAAGTCAACTGTGTGGATCTTAGAATGCATTTCAGAACTACCGAATGTAGGCCACAGTTTTTGCTCACTGCTTTTTCTTAAATTTCATAGGAAGATGTTTCTAATGTACATATTGTTTTCACCCCCCGAAATGCTTTCAACACTGCAAATCTACCTGGCACCTGGATGCAGTGACACTTTAACCTAAAGCTGATTCACAACATAGAAACACTGTATTATTTTACCTTTACCTCCCTCCCTCTCTCTTATGCATTATTTACATGGAAAATTCAAGGCAAAACATGATTTTACCGCTCTTGTTCTTTTCTCTAAAACCACTAAAACAAAACCTTCTGTCAGCTAATCTCATAACTTCGAACTCATTGTTTTGTTCCATACGCATAGCTTAATTCGGATGGAATATTATGGAAAATGGTCTTAAACGATTCATAGTTTTTTTATAAAAAAGTAAACTTTGGTATTTTGATAAAGGTGCTCAGCGTAAATTAAAAGGGAGACTTTTTTTTCTTTCTTTAAAAAAGCTAATGTTGCCACTGAAATCAAGGAACTTGCCTCTGTCCTCTGCCTTGTTCAAATCCAAAATATGATGCAATGCCAGTTAAGGTGTCACATGTTAAGTTCAATACTATATGCAATTGATATTTAAAATAGGTCATTTTGTGAGTGAATATCTTTGTGTTGTTCCATAGGTCATTTTGTGAGTGAATATCTTTGTGTTGTTCCAATGAATAGCTTAGAGGCAGAGAAGTAAAGTTTACAAGAAGGTGGATTTTGTGTTTATATTAGAAATAAATACCTAGAAATTGGAATTGTTTAGCATTATGTGCCTACTCCCTACAAACTAAAGTGATTAAAAGAAAAGCTAAAAAATGTCAGCAACGTGAAAGAGGGAGACAGGAATATCTCCTAAGGTCCTTTTCAGCTCTTACATATCTGCATTTCTCATTAGCACATTTAGCTCAATTTTCCTTCCCTTCTCTTGGTTTCTCCAGCTCTTTCTTCTTCAGAGCTCTGTCACAGGCCATCTGCTCCCTTGTGTTACTCGTATTACAAGTTACAGGTGATTAGCTTCAGGTTATTTTTACTTTTTTGTAATCACTGTGTGCAACATATAAACTGTGTATGTTTCTTCCTAGTTCTACTCTTCCTTACTCCTGTGTGGTGGGCCATTTGACCAATAACGATGCACATGAACAGAGGCAAGGGTTCCATGAAGTAGGTGCTGGAATTTTCAAATATGACCTTATTATTATTATTATATGTATATATTTGAGGTGATATTGGGGGTGGATTAGTTGTTGTTTCCTTGAAATTTTGAAGGAAATCAGTAGAAAACTAACATTAAAAAATATGTTTTCAAAAATCTAATTTTTAAGGTAATAGTAATTAGATTTGAATATGTGTATGTGTTTATATAGCAAGAGTCATAGGATGGCTAATCTAGAAGGGACCTTAGAAGGCTTTTATTTCAGCCCTATCATTTTATACATGAGGATACTGAGATCCATGGAGGGGTTTGACCTTACTCTATGTAATAGGCAGAGTTAGAAAGAAAGCTGACTCTAGAGCCGATTTATTTATCTTAATCTCTATCCCATTATAGTCTGGGTTGGAAAAACATAAATTGAAAATGCTCTGACAGAAGCTGGACAACCAGATGCTGGGTTCTTGTAGGACTGTAAATGGAATCCCAGCACAGGTTGGCAGGTTAGACTCCTATAGAATCTCCAAGGTGTATATTCCAATTCCAAGATTTTATCCATCTACATTTGGAAATAAATTGTGATTAAGAGGAAGAAAGAGACGAAAAAGTTCCATAAAGGTAGCATGCTGAAATTTCTGAAGCTCTTCATTCAAATAAGAGCAAAACAAAGTCATTAATTTTCTGTCTCTACGTTTGGCAATATTCCCTACTTAGAAAAATAAACCATCAACCCTTCCTATACTCCATTATCTCTTAAAATTTTACATGTTATTAAACAATTGGTAAGGTAAGAGGTATGAAGTGGACTCCATTTCATTGGCATAATATGGCTGCAAGAAAATAGGTTGCCAAAAATCACTTCCATTCAATTGATGAAGCGAAGGAACAAGAGGTCTGCCTACAAAAGTAGCATCTGGCAGGCATTCAGGGAAATTAGCAACGAAAGAAAAAAAGAAACCACTTAATCCCCTGCTATTAAAAAAACAAGATTAAAAGTATTTACACTATAAATGAAAACCTCAATACCACTTATCGGCAACATTAGGAACACTTTCAATTATGTTTAGAATCAAATGTGATTGCCAAACATTTTTAAATACCAAGGTTGAATTATCTGAGAGGGAATTTGAGTATCTTTACAGTAACTTGTAGGCATATTATAGATTCTTGAATGCTGAAGTGGGGTAGAATTGATAATTTCCTACCTGATTCCCTAATTTCCCTAGCTACCTCATATACCACTAATTCCTAAAAGTCCAGTTTGCAAACCAGATCCTACAACCTTTATCCAATGACATTAATGAATGAAATACTTCAGTTGTGAACCTTGAAGTGACTCTTCAATGGGGGTCAGAATGACCACAGAATCCAGGTGTCCCTAGTTCAATTGTGAAAAGAGATGAAGAAGCAGAAATTTTCATTAGAAGCTCAATATGAGACTGAATGTGGAATGAAAATAGGAAAGAGCCTTTCTTCTCCAGAAACCAAGATGCCAATAATGTCCTTCCTTCCTTCATTCGATATGCATTATTTGATCATCTACTATATACCATGTACTGTCTTAGGTACTGAGGATACAAGAGGTTGGCCTATGACCAAAAGGTAATGACAGTGTATAGAGTCTAGACCCAGAGGAAGAAGCAGCAAGATAAAAAGAAATGATAACAAGAATATAAGAAGGATTGTGCATCAGTATGTGAAAAGTTAACTGTTTAATGTGATAGTAGGTCTCACATTACTGTTTATAATTTGTACCAAGAAATGTGACAAATAATAAGTAGTAGGTACTTTGAATTCTGGTATACAAAAGTAAAATGTGTGATGTGAAACTCTCTTCTTTTTATCTTTCCCACAATGAAGAATTTGTTCCTGATGTGAAAGCCATCCTAGCAGCATGGGAGTTAATTTAGACCAATGAATGACAACAGTCCATTCTTCTGCCTGAAACTTCAAAAAGTATAATATGAGAACAATTCAACTTACGGTGTTCAACTTTAGATTTGTTGGCAGGCATTGTCATTACATACAGAGAGAAACATATCTGTATATACTTGGCCTCTAACCAGACAATTGCTAAAATGTGGTATATATAAAGCACTATGGGAACACAAACCCCATGGCAAACACTCTCCCTAGAGGGCATTTTGAAATCTTCACAGAGAAAGTAACATTTGAACTGGGTGTGGATAAGTGGGATTTCATAAGGCAGAAAAGAAAGCAATGGGCATTCCAGATGGAACCACAGGTACAGAATTAACGTGAAGAAGAAAGGATTACTTGAAAAATGCATTCTCTTTCACACTGTAACTTTGCAGAGGCAACTCCTGTTCCCAGTTTCTTGTAAGGAGAGACTGGCGTTTCTTCATATTTTTGTCTAATTTATCAAGTACAAATTTGTACAAATTTATCAAGGACCTATCACGTACCAAGTAATATGTTAGATTTTAAAGAAGACAAAAGAAATGTTGGGCATGCATTTCCCATCAAGAAGCAAGCCATTTAAACGCAGAGAGAAGTTCTGGTGTAATGGAAAGATTATAGGCTTTGGAATTAGAGGGAAGTCAGATTGAGTCCCACTTCAGCTACTTCCTGGCGGTATGACCCTGTGTTAGTAATTTCAAAGACAAGACTTAACTTCCTCATCAATGCAATAGGCATCCCAAAACTTAACATTTCAGGGTTGTTGTGGAGATAAGAGTAAAATGGTATAGAATGTTTGGCACATAGTTGATACTCAAAAACAAACAAACAAACAAAAGCAACACCAAAAACTGCCCCCATTCTAATCATTCTCAGGAAAGAATTGAATAATATCATAAGATGGTACATAATTCTCCAATAAAGATGTTAAGAAAAAGAGAAATATTTAAATATATCTACCACACACTCCCAACTCTACCTTTCAATAACTCTAATTTATTCAGTGTTCTTTCTGTGATGTGGTCTGTCACATATAACAGTGAAAAGTCCTCCAGAAAACTACAAAGGACCAAGGAAACTAAATAGGAAAAATGAAGAGATCAAAATAACATAATGGAGAAGAGTCTGATCCAAGATTTTGAGAAGCTAAAGATGCTAAGAAAATATGAGGTGATAGAAAATCAAGTGGTCTACAAAATTTAAGGAGACCAATAGGGATCTCTTGAAGGAGGCATAATCATTTAGAAAACATGGTGAAACAGCTCAAAAAACAAAAACTACCTCCTTGATATTTGGACTTTCAATATGAGGACTCAGGTCATTTTTCAATTCAATTCTGAAAAATTCTCAGATGATATCTTGTTTTATCTTTTAGTCGTGGTAATTATTACTATTATGTGTGTACATCTTACTGTTTGTGTTAAAAAAACAAAACTGAGTAAATGTGAAGTTCTAAAAAAAAAAAAAAAAATCACACATAATTTAGAGCCAAAATGAATGGCAACTATATAAAAGTCTGGCTCCTGCAGATTGGGGCAATCATTGAAGAGTTCACTGAAGGGGCATACTATAGAATGCTTTACATAAATGCTATTTGGAAGGGTATGATTAAAAAAAAAAAAAAGAAAGAAAATTCCTTTTAGGAGAAGACATATGTTTCAGGGTTCATTTTAGAAGGATAGTCTAAAGTGTCTAGAAATGGCTTCTGTCCTGGGGCTCAGAGAACCAGGGGAAAATAGTTTAGTGTTAATGGGTAATGAGATACACCGGATAAAACACATCATATTATGAAGAACCTTGAAAACCAGTGTAAAGATCTTGGATATTAATCCAAGGAGTGTAGGGCATTACTGAAGGTTTCTAGACATATACCTATCCTGGAGGCACGATGAAGACCACATAAGAGAGTAGAATGCATAACTGGATCGTCCTTTTCCCAAGACCTCACATCAACTCATAATGGCCACCCCTCACCTCTCCATCTGAAATAGCCTCTCCCTTTCTACAAAATCATACTGTGTAGAAATTACCTTGCTTATTTACTTATTCATTTTAAACTGTTTCCGATTCACACGAGGCTTTAAGCTCCATGAGAAGAGAGACACTGGTACTTTGAGTTACTGCAATATTTCCAGCACTTGGACCTTGGAACAGTATCTGACACAGCAAGCATGTGTTCCCTCTTTCCTCTCCTCTCTCGCTCATATTCTCTCTCTCTCTCTCTCTTTCTCTCCACACACACACACACACACACACACACACACACACACAGGTGCACGGGGTAAAATTTACATATTTGCCTGGAAGGATAAAAATTAGAATCCCGTGCAACAGCACAGTTAGGAGTTGGTGAAGGCTTATAGTAGAATGCTGGCAATGAGTATGGTAAGGAAGGAACAAATAAGACATGTTCATGCTACCTCTGTAGACCTAGTTTGTCAAAAATAATTTTTCATGACAAACACTAAATCCATATAATTCAATGAGTATCTAAATTTGCCAAATCATGACCCCTGTCACAAATTCATTTATCTGCACTGAAATAGGCTACCCTCTATCTCTCACAGGAGTTCACAAATGCCAGCTCTCTGGTCACTCGCATGTCATGCTTCTGTAAGATATCTTCCTCTGGATAATCACACTTTTCAAGGCCTGCTGTGAAAATAAATATACACTAGCTAATATTTAATGACAATCCATTTTTCTACTTGGCATTATAGGGTGGAGTTGTCACATTATCTTTTCTATCAGGAAAGTTACTGTATAACTGAATCTTTATTTCCCCTAAAGCTATTAATAAAAATCCTTCTCCTCCAAGGACAAAATAACTGCACTTTAGTCTGTTTTAATTGACATAAGACCTTCAGGGGGCAGATAGGAGGTAAAGAGAAAGGGGAAGGAATTCATCAGATATAAATTCAAAGAATGAGGGACCATTCTGTTTCTGGATTATTGTTAAATCCTTGGAATCCTGCAGTTTTCCTAGGACATAAATATTAGTTGAGTATATTTTCCATCGAATAGCTACTATATTAAGAAACTGAAGAATAGAGAAAACAATCACTTGCCCTGGGTGTAGGTAATCTAATCTCTTAACTACACCAAACAGGGAGCCTGAGCTGGAGAGAGGGAAGACAAACTTACGCGTTCTCCTCCCTCTCTTTTGGTGTCAACTCTGCCTACATATCTCCAAATGCACATTACTCACTGTCTGTCCTCACTCTCCTATTCTGGAGCCTAAGATAAATCATGAGGTTTGGGCCAGAATCTCTGAAGAATCATAACTAAATGCATAAGAACATCTGAAGAAGCATAGGGAAGTGTGGAAATACTTCTGAGTGTGATGGAAAAACAGGAAAATAAGGCTGCTGAAGGAGAACACTGACAGGTAGCCTGGAGCGATACTCAGAAAAAAAAAATCTCCTCTTCCAGTTTAAGAAATCAGGATATTTTCTATTTCTCTTCCTCATTTTACAGCAGGTCTGCTAGGATTAGTAATGTATGTATGACACTTGTAAAAAAGCAGTAAGCAATAACACACTGAAAAAGAGGAAGTTCTATGGGTAACATTTTTTGTGTGTAATTAAAATTTACCCTTCCCTAGTGGCACAGTGGTTAAGAATCTGCCTGCCAATGCAGGGGACACAGGTTTGAGCCCTGGTCAGGGAAGATGCCACATGCCATGGAGCAACTAAGCCCATGAGCCACAACTACTGAGCCCGCATGCCACAACTACTGAAGCACGTGCACCTAGAGTCCATGCTCCACAACAAGAGAAGCCACTGCAATGAGAAGCCCACGCACCGCAACGAAGTGTAGCCTCTGCTCGCTGCAGCTAGAGAAGGCCCACGCACAGCAACAAAGACCCAAGCAGCCAAAAATAAATAAATAGACAAATTTATTAAAAAAATATTTACCCTTAGTTCATCACCACTCAGTGATACTATTTTGAACAGCTGTGCAAATTAAGTGTTGGACCTAGGTAGACACAGAAGTTGACACTCACTTGTGCAGAAGGGAATGGAGTCAGAAGTGGAAAGAATAAATCCAGCATCTTTTTTCTTTTTTCAGGAAAATGCCTCAGTTTAACACAATAAGTAAGGAGAAGTGGTCTAGTATACTATAAAAACATGCAACTTAACCTGCACTCAGGAAACTTCTATGGTGTCACATTGGATGAGAAGCTGGTGTTCATTTGTAGTTTATGCATACTGATCAGATACTTATAGCAGCTTCTATATGGTTTTTGAAAGGCTCTATATAGAAGAAATTCTGTGGCCTCTTGTGGAATAAATCTTTCATATATTTGCTAAATGAAGAGAGAAGAATTCAAAGGAAAACCTATTTCCTCAAAGAGAAAATTTGTTCTTGACTGCCCTATCACAAATATTTATGTCAAAGAAATCTGGAGCAATAAATGACTCTGCAAAATGCTTGCATTCCAGCTTGCATTCCAGCTGTAAAAAGTGCCTTTATCTGGTAGTTCCTCAGTTACCTGCCCCACATTTAGGATATGTTCCTACTATTATTATTCCTAACACCATTGGAAGTTAGTCATAAGGCAAGTACATATTTAAATAATGTTGATAAACTTGCAACCTCTCTTATTTACTATGTCATCATTTCCATAAATACTTCTATCATGGCCAATATAAATAGAACTCAATAAAAATATCGGTTTTAAAGTTGTCATATTTTTTACTTTAAATTACACTGTGGCAGCATATTCATGCATGATTCTTTAAAATATTTTCCCTTTGCCTCAACACCAAAGTCATATTCTCTTTGGCTTGACAGATGTTTTAGACAATAAACACTAACCTAAATTCACTACCCATAGGTATTGCCATTCAGATAAATTATATGAACTAAAACATGTTTTGCAGTCCTGGACCTGACGAACTGTGTCTGAAGTCATCTGAGCGATTTAGCAGGGAATAAGACCAGAAGGAAATTAAGGTAAAAACTAAAAGATATCAAGCTGCCAAAGACTGAGATTTCTTAAAGATTGAATCTAGCCATAATGCAAGTACCATTCAAGTGAAACTATCTTACAGTTAAATTTCATTACAAAGTCAGTAATTAAGCCTCCTCATGTGAGGTTCAAAAGTAAAACCTATGACTATTCTACAGTGAATAGTGCCAGTGAGATTTCGATTTATGCCAACAAGATTTACCATATTTTTTCAAGTAAATGATGATTATTGGCCAGCACATTGTTCTGGTATTAGTAAGAGCCTGGTAGCCAATTTGGTAAAAATATCTAGATCAATAGTTTTTGGACTTCCTCTGCTTTATAGCCTTGCAGAAGTAGGGAAAGCTAGCAGGCATTGGAGCATTTGGTATTTGAGGGTGAACCATAAGAGTAAAATATTGTTTGGTTATAATATGCAACACAGAATTGAATTCCTCAATAGAAATGCTTTTAAAGGTGAAGTAAAGCATTTTTCCTAATTTTAATCCTCTAATGTGTAATATTATAAACCCAGTAGTTCTTACTAACAGTTAACAAAATAAAAATATAAATCTCATAGCATATGTCTAGCCCTACACAAATGTATTCATGATTTTGATGTAGCATTAATAAAACATTTAATTTAGACTTTGGACAAACTTAAAATATATATTAACAGCTTTAAAATATCACCGTCTTGCACATTTTTCATGTTTTCCTTGGTGTTTATGACATTACACTTGGTTAAGAAGAAATAAGACTCTATGGGTCTTTAACTGGAATTCTCTGATAAACAGAATCACACTGTTTTGAGATAAGGGAAGAATAGTTCATATTTTGCTATTAGCTTGATAAGTAGGAACTATTATCCCAACAGTCTCTTATTCTCATGAACCACTGATTCATATTGGATTTCTAGCTGCCCGATGACAATTTTCAACTGAACGATGTTGTAAAAAGCAAACCAAATAACTAAGGTTATTTTACCAGAAGTATGCTAAACAATATACCTTCTTACTTCAGAGGGCTCATTGTTTGCCCAACTTAGAGCCTCCATTTTCATGGCTGGCCTTATCTCCACCTCTAGGAAAGACAGCCCAAAGCTCCCAAATGCTCCACCCTCCCAGGCCATGGCTGATTGGAAACAGATGCCCATCTGTTGCTAGTCAGGTTGCATAGATGTACTAAAACATCATGTAGAGTTGGGTCTAGAACTGATGCCATGGTTAATTTAGAAAGGACAAGGTAAATTTATGGAGGGAAAGAAAGAAGGTAGTCCATGAAAGAATGGAAAAACCAGACAGAACACAAAGAAGAAACTACACAGTCCCTTAGAATTAAGAGAAGTGACTAAGCAAACTTGTTCTTGAAATATTCCAAATAAATGAACTTAAACACCAGATATCATACAGATTAAATACCTTAAACAAGGATTAAATAAATTTAAAACTATATACACACACACATATAGAGAGAACAAAAAAAAAAATTAAAAACATATTAATCAACTAATCAACAAATACATTTTATTCCCTAAGCCCAAGCCACAGTATAAACACAGACACATTCCTTGCTACAGTAAGCAGGCTTATGAGCCAGAATAAGTTGAGAGGAAGAAAAGAGAGTGAGAGATCTTACTCACCTCATCTCTGTAAAGAAAAAGATGGGAAGTGCACATTGGCAATTTTATTTTTATTTGTATTTTTACCAAAAATCCCTGAGCCAAAATAATTATAAGGAAAGCTAATCAGCAAAGGATTTAAAGATTGCATTAAACCAGCTGAAAGCTAATGATGAATGACTCTAAAATCTCCAAACGCAATGAAATATGATCATAAACATACTATTTACTTTCAGCTACAGTCTCTAGTGATATATATGCAAAACAGAATTAAGATGAATAAATAAAAGAACTGCATTGCTTGTCTTGTTTTAGGTAGTGATTATCCAAATGAGCTTTTTGTTGTGGTGTTGTTATTTACTGAATTCTACATTTAATTGCCCTAGCATGAAAACATTATATAAATATGTGATGACTAATCCCTCAGTTGAATACTACCTTAATAAAAGAAACAACTACCCTTATCCAAAACGTTTAAAGTACCTCAAATGACTTAAGAGGAATTATTCCCATGGTGGGTGCACAACTGAAGATTATTAAGTTTCAGAGTAGCAGGAAAAAGTTACATTTTGTTCAATCATTGTCTTCATGTTATATACTCTTACAAAAGCATAAGCTTCTGATAATAACTTCTTTCCCCAGTGAATGCTGGATTAATATCCACCTACTGTATACTGGGACTCTATGATTATCAATTATCTTCACAAAAGTAGAAATCCAATATCTTTACTTCAATAATAATACTGCCACCTTTGGACAAAAGAATAAAAAGGCAAATGACAGAGAACTGATGAGGACAAATAAAATGACAAACAGGAGTAATAATTTTTGTTTAGTTTTTGAACCATTTGGGTTGTCTGTATTTTAGTCACTTATTTGAACACTGCTACAAAAAAGAAGCAGGATTATTAAAAATCTAGCAGATGCAAAGCCTATCATCCATTTAGAAAATCTTATCCTTTAATATAATTTAAACTCTCTCAGTGTTTTCTATGGTCTGCCTAGCCTATCACTCTCTTTCATTCACTCCCCTCTGCCTTTTGTGGAGAGTTCTTATTTCATTCCAAGAAAACTTGGGACTTTTCCCTAATCAGTCTAACCCCTAAATTTTACTTTGATGCATTCTTATATTACAACCCAGTTACATATTTTAGTGATGGATGTCTTATATTTGCAGATTCCCATCCACACACACTCAAGCGGAAGGCCTCCAGAAGCACCCACAAAACAGAATCCTTCCATCCATCCATTCACCAAAGTTGTAAAGAGAAAAAAAAATATGACATATCAGAACAGCAGATATAACAAATCATCCTAAAAAATATTTTATACCTTTTCTACTCATATCGTGTTTCTGGGATCCGTAGCATAGATATCACCTGGGAGCCTGTGAGAAAAGCAGCATCTCCAGCTCCTAGACCTGCTCATCATCAGAATCTGCATTTCAACAAGACCCTTAGGTGATTCGTTTGCATATTACAGTTCAAGATGAATTGCTCTTTACCATTTAAGGAACTCAGAACTCCCAAATACTTGGCAGGTAATCAACTAGAAGAAAAACAATTTAAAATAGTCTCCACTCTCCTCTTTCTCAAACCCCCCCACCACTACCCTTCAAGAAAACAAAAATAAACAAACAACATGATCAAACTTCTTACTCTGACGGGGGTGGGGAGGCAGGGAGACTTTGACCTACACTAAGTTTATGTTACATCTCAGGGGAAACACTGAGTTAGCTATGGGAGGTTAGTTTGTTCATCTGCAGATCAACGCAAGCCGGGGCACGCTCTCCTAAGTGGAAGACACACAGTAAATGACTTTATTTTTAATTGCTGTCTCACTAGACTGCATTGTACTAGCTTCCTTTCTTCCTGAGATAGTCTGAGCATTCTGTTCTTTCCAGTCGTTAGCAGAGCAGTACCCCTCATTCTTCTGTGAATAATAGCTATGTGCTCAATGTCTCTTCTCTGACTTCCAATTATATTTATTCTGAGAATGTAACTAGAAAGAACTTATACTGTCTAACTGCCTGCCAGAAAGATAGAGGGATATATATATATATATATTTTTGGATATTTTATATGTATGTGAATGGTATGACACTTAAGGCAAAGTGTTAAAGTTTGATCAATTAAATTCATGAATGATAAATTTCTAAAGGGAAAGGAGTCTAGCTCTACGCTTAGACAACAGGTTCATAAAGCCGAAGGCTATGGGGTTATTTTGTTATTACTATATTTCCATGTAGTCCTAGCACGTGGCATGTGCTCAGTTGATAAGTTTCAGAATGAATTGAGTTGAATTACAACCAATTCCTTGGTCTAATCAGACAGTAAGGTCTTCATGCTCAGACTAACACTCTTCGATTATAAAGGAAAAGAAATATATATATAACAGTAGAAAGAGCCTAGAAAATGGGAGCCTTGAGTTCTAGTCATTCCTCCTGGGCAAAAATAATAGTCAAGACATTTCCTGAATGGGTAAAGTGTAACTATTAGAAATTGTCAAAAATATCATGATATCTGCTGTATAAAGTATGAAAGAAGTCACTAGTCTATTTCTTTTGATATATTATAAAGAGTTTAAAATATTATCAATTTAAAAAATGAAGACTATGAATGACAGGCCAACACCTGCTCACACAATTCATAGCCCTCTCTAGGATCTCAGTGGAGACAGTTAGTTGTTCTTCAAAATCTGTCCTCCCCTTCATCTACATTAGAAAGTCATAACTGAGCATTTGGCTCTCAAGCTGGAGACTACATTTCTTTGCTTTACTGGCAGCTAAGTACAGCCTTGTAGCAAGGTGCTTACTGAGGGAATGTGAGTGGTTGGTATGCTACTTTCTGTCTGGGCCATAAGACATTACATGCGTGCTTCTTTATACTCACCTCTCTTTCTCATAATCCAGACACAAAGGTGCCTACAATTCAGTTTAAGGCCTATGGATGATGATAAAGTACTAGGAATGACAGAGAAAGGAAATAATCCAGAACTCTGATGACTGTGTAGAGCCAAGCTTCTTGCCCCCAAGATAAATGTGTGGACTACTTACTTTGGGAGAAGTCAGAGAAAAGAGAGAGGACAAAGACAGAGAGAGAATCGATTTCCCATACGTTACTCTATTTCAGGTAACTTTGTCACAGCAACTAGACCTTTACCAAAATTAATACAATCCCCCACTATCTACCATTTACAATAAATCTATAATTCCATATAAATATGTGGATAACTGGGACACATAAATTTATGTCTCTGGATCTTTGTTCTATTGTTTGTAAAGTCAAGAGGTGGACTTAAAAAGAAGACTCTAAGGTTAATGGAGTAAACCAAGATACCACAGTTTTAAAAAGTCAGCCTTAGGCTTAGCAGTATAAGACTCCTGAAAGCATCAATATAAAGCCAGAAGAAAATTAAAAATGATTGAATGCAAAGCCTTCATTAAACCACTGAAGAAACTGAGGCTAGGACATGTTAACTATTCGGCTTAAGATCTCATAGCAAATAGTCTGGCTTTGAATCTTGTTCTCTAATGCCTAGCTAGGTATTTTCTACCTTTTTAATATTAACTAATTAATATGTGCACTAGTCAAATTGTAAGACTTTTAATGAAAAACAGCAATCCACTGTCCCATCCTACTCCTTCCTTCCTTGAGTTCCATTCTTCACAGGTACCTCTCTAAACTCTGTAAATGGTTTTACCTCTGTGTTTCTAAACATTATGCATGCATGCTTATTTCTTGATTTTTGAATTTACATCTATATGGATCCTCCTATGATAGATTAGGGTTTAGATCACTGATCCATACATACAAACAGCTGCCCTCCTCCATTTCCATATTCAATGTTACTTTTTTATGACTATGAAAAAAAAAAAAAATCATGGATGAGCCATGTAGTATTCCTGTAAATTTCCTCTCTTCCCCAGAGTTAATTGGCATATATTATGTTTGTTTAGTTTTCTATGTAACTATAACTATTCATTCACAAATTCTCTACCATAAGTTTTAAATTTCTATTCAACATATTCAGACAAATCAGATAATCTTTTGGTTTTTTCATTCCCTTTTTCTTGTACCTAGCACCTTAGAGCTCTCCATTATCCTACCCTGATCTGTACTGAATTCCCCTAGACCTGACTCTCAGGCATTGATTTGAGATTCTCGTCATTATCATCCTGGAAACTGTCCTTTTTTTTTTTTTTAAATCTGTGTCGAGTCCTCTGTGTACTGGTTTCTATGTCTTCCTCTTTTTTTTTTAGTTTATTCTGTGGTTTTGGTGAAACACTCTCTACAATATATATTTGAGAAAGAGAGGAAAGGAAGTAAGTCTTTTTAGGGTTTTCCATATGTGAAAAAATATTTATTCTACCTTCTTACTTGATTGATAGTTTGGATAGCTATTTAAATTCTAGAATATCATTTTCTAGTATTTTGAAAGCACTAACCTATTAGCTTCAAGTATTGTTTTCAGAACACTAATGTTCTTATTTTACTGAAATATAGTTCACATCCACAACATTCACCCTTTAAAATGTTTGATTCAATGGTATTTATTATATTCAAAAGGTTGCGCAACTATCACTACTATCTATCTAATTTCAGATCATTATCATCACTCCCAAAAGAGATTCTGATTTCAGGTGAGTATGCTGGCCCTTGGTCATGCCTGATCCTGGAGGACAGAGAATCTACAGTAAGTTGTCTCCAGAGTACACCTCCAGTCTATAATAGGATATAAGAAAGGTACTTACAGGCTATGTAAAGTGGAAGATCATGATCCTGCTTCTGAAAATATACTTCTTACAAAACAAAAACAAAAACCTCTCAGCTAATCTTGAATACCCATTTGTACCACTCCTACCTTTTAGCAGTGTCTGGTACATCTATTTGTTGCACTTTTAGGGTGTTCCGTAGCATAAATCAGCCTATTCCTGGGTATACCTTCCAGGCTTCACAACTTAGATTCATTCTTTCTAGACAAAGTCAGTTACCAAAGAATCCATCTGTTTTGCCACTTCCAAGTTATTTTTGCTATTGTTCCTTCTTGAGTACTTTTTTTTCTTAGTAAATAAAAAAAAAAAATTACTGGAACAAACACTGTGGAAAAATGATTCTGTAAGGTGATCAGGAAAATAACTAAATAGTATACAAAAATCCTTAAAACAACTGAACCAGTCAATTGTTAAGGGTAAAAAACTTCTCTCAAATTTATGTATGAACAAGTTAAACACCAAAGAAGCAGTAGGACTTCTAACTGTTCCAACTGAAATACTCATTAGGGATTAGTTGTAATATCCCATAGACTTGGTAATTGACAATTCTGATAACAGAACATTATCACTTTGATACCCATAATCATTTGCTGCTGAGATAACCTTGAATCTATCTGACCCATAAAATCTTCAAAAGATAGGCCTAGTCTCAAAAGTTCCTAAAGTTACATCCTGTAACTTTCTTTATATGGCAGAATCTGATATTTACATTAAAACCAATCTGATAACATAGCATATGACAAGCACGTTATACACAAATGGGTGCTTAATGAGTGTATTTTATGATGATGAAAAGAAGTGATGCACTAAATCTATTGAAATGTTTTCATTTTTCATTGTTTATATGAAAATAGGAAGATATCTGCAATTAGCCTATCTCATTAAATAAGACAAGATCCATATACTGATGATTTTTATGTACAGACTGAAAATGGGGAGGACATGTATTCCTTAATCATAGAAGGTCTCTCAGGTTTACAAATGCATAAAGTACTAGAAGTGAAGGATCTATGAATCATTAAATGTATGGAGTATTCCCAAGATATCTGCCTCCGAGCCTCCAAATTTGCTGTCAAACACT
Source organism: Balaenoptera musculus (assembly GCF_009873245.2). Taxonomy (NCBI): domain Eukaryota; kingdom Metazoa; phylum Chordata; class Mammalia; order Artiodactyla; family Balaenopteridae; genus Balaenoptera; species Balaenoptera musculus. The sequence goes on along the minus strand of NC_045790.1, from coordinate 39,486,795 downwards.
GGGAAGCATCTGATATAATGTAGAAGTTATATCCTGTTATGCATGAAACATTTCTTTTCCAAGATGTTTCAGATAAGTTTGGGGACCGGAGGGTAGTCTACACCAGTGGTCCCCAACCTTTTTGGCACCAGGGACCAGTTTCACGGAAGACAATTTTTCCAGGGATGGGGGTTGGGGGGATATGGTTCAGGTGGTAATGTGAGCAATGGGGAACGATGGGGAGTGGGAGGTGAAGCTTCACTCGCTCACCCACTGCTCACCTCCTGCCATGAGGCCCAGTTCCTGACAGGCCATGAACCAGAACTGGTCCATGGGCTGGGGGTTGGGGACCCCTGGTCTACACTATTCTAAAAAGGTGGTTGTGTGTATATGCGTATGCATGTATATTCAAGGCTGGACATCTTTATATGTAAATTATTTTGCTTCTCAGAAATGAAGAGTGCAAATTTTTAAAGGCTTGATTTATAGAAAATATTTAAGTAAAACATGCAATATAACATGGTAGTTAAGGACATTGAGTCTAGGGAGAGAATTTTGAATTCATAGAGTTTGGGTCATTACTGTACTGCTCTAAGCTTCAGATCATTCACTCAACAAATATTGATTAAATTCCAACGTTCCAGGCACAGTTCTGGACATTGACTAGTAGTATGTAAGCAGAAATAATATCCTTTAACCTCTTAATACATACATACTGTAAGAATAAAGGCAGAAAAGGAAGAATTATTAAGAGGCTACTTAAATAACTCAGATGAGAAATGATGGTGTCTTAGATCAAGACTGCAATGACAGAACTGGTTTGTTCTATTCTCTCTGTTTGATACTGGATATATTCTTGAGATTGAACTGGCATGTTTTTCTGAGAGACTGGATATGGAGTATACTTGAGAGAGAGAAAAATCAACAATGACTCAAAGATTTTGTCCTGAGCCCCTAAAAGGATAGAATTCCTATCAACTAATATGGACAAGGTTCTGTGAAGAGAACATTTAAATGGGAGGGGAGGAAATTAGGAATTCGATTTTGGATATGTGTAGATTGATATACTTATTAGATATCCAAATAAACCCTTGACTATATGTATTTGGAATTTAGGGGAGATATCCTGGCTAGAAATACAAAGTTGTGATCAGAGAGCAGATGACATTTGAGAATGCAAGATAAGATAATATCATCAGGGGGGAGGAGAGAAGATGGCTGAAGAGTAAGACGCGGAGATCACCTTCCCTCCCACAGATACAGTAGAAATACATCTACACGTGGAACTGCTCCTACAGAACACCCACTGAACGCTGGCAGAAAATGTCCGACCTCCAAAAAGGCAAGAAACTCCCCCCGTACTTGGGTAGGGCAAAAGAAAAAAGAAATAACAGAGACAAAAGAATTGGGACCGGCGCCGAGCAGCACTCACCAGCCCGAGAGGCTTGTCTGCTCACCCACCGGGGCGGGCGGGGATGGGAGCTGAGGCTCAGCTTCGGTTGGATCACAGGGAGAGGACTGAGGTTGGCGGCATGAACACAGCCTGAAGGGGTTAGTGCGCCACAGCTAGCCGGGAGGGAGTCCGGGAAAAAGTCTGCAGCTGCCGAAGAGGCAAGAGACTTTTTCTTCCCTCTTTGTTTCCTGGTGCGCGAGGAGAGGGGATTCAGAGCGCCGCCTAAACGAGCTCGAGACGGGTGCGAGCCGCGGCTATCAGCGCGGACCCCACAGCAACAGGGGCGCAGAGGAAAAAACGGAGAGACTCCCGCACGGAGGCTCGGCGCCGAGCAGCGCTCACCAGCCCGAGAGGCTTGTCTGCTCACCCGCCGGGGCGGGCGGGGCTGGGAGCTGAGGCTCAGCTTCAGTTGGATCACAGGGAGAGGACTGGGGTTGGCGGCGTGAACACAGCCTGAAGGGGTTAGCGCACCACAGCTGGCTGGGAGGGAGACCGGGAAAAAGTCTGCAGCTGCCGAAGAGGCAAGAGACTTTTTCTTGCCTCTTTGTTTCGCGGTGTGCAAGGAGAGGGGATTCAGAGCGCCGCCTAAACGAGCTTCAGAGACGGGCGCGAGCCGCAGCGATCAGCGCGGACCCCAGAGACGGGCGTGAGACGCTGGGGCTGCTGCTGCCGCCTCCAAAAATCCTGTGTGCGAGCACAGGTCACTCTCCGTGCCGCCCGCCACTGCCAGGGTCCCGGGATCTGGGGACAACTTCCCCAGGAGAACGCACTGCGCGCCTCAGGCTGCTGCAACGTCACGCCGGCCTCTGCTGCCGCAGGCTTGTCCCGCCTCCTCCGTACCCCTCCCTCCCCCTGGCCTGGGTGAGCCAGATCCCCCGAAGCAGCTGCTCCTTTAACCCCGTCCTGTCTGGGCGGGGAATAGACGCCCTCAGGCGACCTACATGCAGAGGCGGGTCCAAATCCAAAGCTGAACCCCAGGAGCTGTGCAAACAGAGAAGAGAAGGGGAAATCTCTCCCAGCAGCCTCAGAAGCAGCGGATTAAAACTCCACAAACAACTTGATGTGCCTGCATCTGTTGAATACCTGAATAGACAACGAATCATCCCAAATTCAGGAGGTGGACTTTGGGAGCAGGATATATTAATTTTTCCCCTTTTCCTTTTTTTTTGTGAGTGTATATGTATATGCTTCTGGGGGAGATTTTGTCTGTATAGCTTTGCTTTATAATAGCTTTATTTTACTTCACTGTATTATAGCCTCTTTCTTTCTTTCTTTCTTTCTATTTTTTCTCACTTTTACTCTGAGCCGTGTGGACGAAAGGCTCTTGGTGCTCCAGCCAGGCATCAGAGCCGTGCCTCTGAGGTGGGAGAGCCAACTTCAGGACACTGGTCCACAAGAGACCTCCCAGCTCCACGTAATACCAAACGGCAAAAATCTCTCAGAGATCTCCATCTCAACATCAAGACCCAGCTTCACTCAACGACCAGCAAGCTACAGTGCTGGACACCCTATGCCAAACAACTAGCAAGACAGGAACACAGCCCCATCCATTAGCAGAGAGGCTGCCTAAAATCATAATAAGGCCACAGACACCCCAAAATACACCACCAGACGTGGACGTGCCCACCAGAAAGACAAGATCCAGCCTCATCCACCAGAGCTCAGGCACTAGTTCCCTCCACCAGGAAGCCTACACAACCCACTGAACCAACCTTAGCCACTGGGGACAGATACCAAAAACAACGGGAACTACAAACCTGCAGCCTGTGAAAAGGAGACCCCAAACACAGTAAGATAAGCAAAATGAGACGACAGAAAAACACACAGCAGATGAAGGAGCAGGGCCAAAACACACCAGACTTAACAAATGAAGAGGAAATAGGTAGTCTACCTGAAAAAGAATTCAGAATAATGATAGTAAGGATGATCCAAAATCTTGGAAATAGAATAGACAAAATGCAAGAAACATTTAACAAGGACGTAGAAGAACTAAAGAGGAACGAAGCAATGATGAAAAACACAATAAATGAAATTAAAAATACTCTAGATGGGATCAATAGCAGAATAACTGAGGCAGAAGAAAGGATAAGTGACCTGGAAGATAAAATGGTGGAAATAACTACTACAGAGCAGGATAAAGAAAAAAGAATGAAAAGAACTGAGGACAGTCTCAGAGACCTCTGGGACAACATTAAACGCACCAACATTCGAATTATAGGGGTCCCAGAAGAAGAAGAGAAAAAGAAAGGGACTGAGAAAATATTTGAAGAGATTATAGTTGAAAACTTCCCTAATATGGGAAAGGAAATAGTTAATCAACTCCTGGAAGCACAGAGAGTCCCATACAGGATAAACCCAAGGAGAAACACGCCAAGACACATACTAATCAAACTGTCAAAAATTAAATATAAGGAAAACATATTAAAGGCAGCAAGGGAAAAACAACAAATAACACACAAGGGAATCCCCATAAGGTTAACATCTGATCTTTCAGCAGAAACTCTGCAAGCCAGAAGGGAGTGGCAGGATATACTTAAAGTGATGAAGGAGAAAAACCTACAACCAAGATGACTCTACCCAGCAAGGATCTCATTCAGATTTGATGGAGAAATTAAAACCTTTACAGACAAGCAAAAGCTGAGAGAGTTCAGCACCACCAAACCAGCTTTACAACAAATGCTAAAGGAACTTCTCTAGGCAAGAAACACAAGAGAAGGAAAACACCTACAATAACAAACCCAAAACATTTAAGAAAATGGGAATAGGAACATACATATCGATAATTACCTTGAATGTAAATGGATTAAATGCTCCCACCAAAAGACACAGGCTGGCTGAATGGATACAAAAACAAGACCCATATATATGCTGTCTACAAGAGACTCACTTCAGACCTAGAGACACATACAGACTGAAAGTGAGGGGATGGAAAAAGATATTCCATGCAAATGGAAATCAAAAGAAAGCTGGAGTAGCAATTCTCATATCAGATAAAATAGACTTTAAAATAAAGACTATTACAAGAGACAAAGGAGGACACTATATAATGATCAAGGGATCGATCCAAGAGGAAGGTATAACAATTGTAAATATTTATGCACCCAACATAGGAGCACCTCAATACATAAGGCAAATACTAACAGCCATAAAAGGGGAAATCGACAGCAACACAATCATAGTAGGGGACTTTAACACCCCACTTTCACCAATGGACAGATCATCCAAAATGAAAATAAATAAGGAAACACAAGCTTTAAATGATACATTAAACAAGATGGACTTAATTGATATTTATAGGACATTCCACCCAAAAACAACAGAATACACATTTTTCTCAAGTGCTCATGGAACATTCTCCAGGATAGATCATATCTTGGGTCACAAATCAAGCCTTGGTAAATTTAAGAAAATTGAAATCGTATCAAGTATCTTTTCCGACCACAACTGCTATGAGACTAGATATCAATTACAGGAAAAGATCTGTAAAAAATACAAACACATGGAGGCTACACAATACACTACTTAATAACGAAGTGATCACTGAAGAAATCAAAGGGGAAATCAAAAAATACCTAGAAACAAATGACAATGGAGATACGACGACCCAAAACCTATGGGACACAGCAAAAGCAGTGCTAAGAGGGAAGTTTATAGCAATACAAGCCTACCTCAAGAAACAGGAAACATCTCGAATAAACAACCTAACCTTGCACCTAAAGCAATTAGAGAAAGAAGAACAAAAAAACCCCAAAGCCAGCAGAAGGAAAGAAATTATAAAGATCAGGTCAGAAATAAATGAAAAAGAAATGAAGGAAACAATAGCAAAAATCAATGAAACTAAAAGCTGGTTCTTTGAGAAGATAAACAAAATTGATAAACCATTAGCCAGACTCATCAAGAGAAAAAGGGAGAAGACTCAAATCAATAGAATTAGAAATGAAAAAGGAGAAGTAACCACTGACACTGCAGAAATACAAAAGATCATGAGAGATTACTACAAGCAACTCTATGCCAATAAAATGGACAACCTGGAAGAAATGGACAGATTCTTAGAAATGCACAAACTGCCGAGACTGAACCAGGAAGAAATAGAAAATATGAACAGACCAATCACAAGCACTGAAATTGAAACTGTGATTAAAAACCTTCCAACAAACAAAAGCCCAGGACCAGATGGCTTCACAGGTGAATTCTATCAAACATTTAGAGAAGAGCTAACACCTATCCTTCTCAAACTCTTCCAAAATATTGCAGAGGAAGGAACACTCCCCAACTCATTCTACGAGGCCACCATCACCCTGATACCAAAACCAGACAAAGATGTCACAAAGAAAGAAAACTACAGGCCAATATCACTGATGAACATAGATGCAAGAATCCTCAACAAAATACTAGCAAACAGAATCCAACAGCACATTAAAAGGATCATACACCATGATCAAGTGGGGTTTATCCCAGGAATGCAAGGATTCTTCAATATACGCAAATCAATCAATGTGATACACCATATTAACAAATTGAAGGAGAAAAACCATATGATCATCTCAATAGATGCAGAGAAAGCTTTCGACAAAATTCAACACCCATTTATGATAAAAGCCCTGCAGAAAGTAGGCATAGAGGGAACTTTCCTCAACATAATAAAGGCCATATATGACAAACCCACAGCCAACATTGTCCTCAATGGTGAAAAACTGAAACCATTTCCACTAAGATCAGGAACAAGACAAGGTTGCCCACTCTCACCACTATTATTCAACATAGTTTTGGAAGTTTTAGCCACAGCAATCAGAGAAGACAAAGAAATAAAAGGAATCCAAATCGGAAAAGAAGAAGTAAAGCTGTCACTATTTGCAGATGACATGATACTATACATAGAGAATCCTAAAGATGCTACCAGAAAACTCCTAGAGCTAATCAATGAATTTGGTAAAGTAGCAGGATACAAAATTAATGCACAGAAATCTCTTGCATTTCTATACACTAATGACGAAAAATCTGAAAGTGAAATTAAGAAAACACTCCCGTTTACCATTGCAACAAAAAGAATAAAATATCTAGGAATAAACCTACCTAAGGAGACAAAAGACCTGTAGGCAGAAAATTATAAGACACTGATGAAAAAAATTAAAGATGATACAAATAGATGGAGAGATATACCATGTTCCTGGATTGGAAGAATCAACATTGTGAAAATGACTCTACTACCCAAAGCAATCTACAGATTCAGTGCAATCCCTATCAAACTACCACTGGCATTTTTCACAGAACTAGAACAAAATATTTCACAATTTGTATGGAAACACAAAAGACCCCGAATAGCCAAAGCAATCTTGAGAACGAAAAATGGAGCTGGGGGAATCAGGCTCCCCGACTTCAGACTATACTACAAAGCTACAGTAATCAAGACAGTTTGGTACTGGCACAAAAACAGACATATAGATCAATGGAACAGGATAGAAAGCCCAGAGATAAACCCACACACATATGGTCACCTTATCTTTGATAAAGGAGGCAAGCATATACAGTGGAGAAAAGACAGCCTCTTCAATAAGTGGTGCTGGGAAAATTGGACAGATACATGTAAAAGTATGAAATTAGAACACTCCCTGACACCATGCACAAAAATAAACTCAAAATGGATTAAAGACCTAAGTGTAAGGCCAGACACTATCAAACTCTTAGAGGAAAACATAGGCAGAACACCCTATGACATACATCACAGCAAGATTCTTTTTGACCCAGCTCCCAGAGAAATGGAAATAAGAACACAAATAAACAAATGGGACCTAATGAAACTTAAAAGCTTTTGCACAGCAAAGGAAACCATAAACAAGACCAAAAGACAACCCTCAGAATGGGAGAAAATATTTGCAAATGAAGCAACTGACAAAGGATTAATCTCCAAGATTTACAAGCAGCTCATGCAGCTCAATAACAAAAAAACGAACAACCCAATCCAAAAATGGGCAGAAGACCTAAATAGACATTTCTCCAAAGAAGATATACAGATTGCCAACAGACACATGAAAGAATGCTCAACATCATTAATCATTAGAGAAATGCAAATCAAAACTACAATGAGATATCATCTCACACCGGTCAGAATGGCCATCATCAAAAAATCTAGAAACAATAAATGCTGGAGAGGGTGTGGAGGAAAGGGAACACTCTTGCACTGTTGGTGGGAATGTAAATTGATACAGCCACTATGGAGAACAGTATGGAGGTTCCTTAAAAAACTACAAATAGAACTACCATACGACCCAGCAATCCCACTACTGGGCATATACCCTGAGAAAACCATAGTTCAAAAAGAGTCATGTACCAAAATGTTCATTGCAGCTCTATTTACAATAGCCAGGACATGGAAGCAACCTAAATGTCCATCGACAGATGAATGGATAAAGAAGATGTGGCACATATATACAATGGAATATTACTCAGCCATAAAAAGAAATGAAATGGAGGTATTTGTATTGAGGTGGATGGAGTTAGAGTCTGTCATACAGAGTGAAGTAAGTTAGAAAGAGAAAAACAAATACAGTATGCTAACACATATATACGGAATCTAAGGAAAAAAAAAAAAAGGCCATGAAGAACCTAGTGGCAAGACGGGAATAAAGACACAGACCTACTAGAGAATGTACTTGAGGATATGGGGAGGGGGTGGGGTGAGATGTGACAGGGTAAGAGAGTGTCATGGACATATATACACTACCAAATGTAAAATAGATAGCTAGTGGGAAGCAGCCACATAGCACAGGGAGATCAGCTCGGTGCTTTGTGACCACCTAGAGGGGTGGGATGGGGAGGGTGGGAGGGAGGGAGATGCAAGAGGGAAGAGACATGGGAACATATTGTATGTGTATAACTGATTCACTTTGTTATAAAGCAGAAGCTAACACACCATTGTAAGGCAATTATACTTCAATAAAGATGTTTAAAAAAAAAAAAAAAGATAATATCATCAAAGGAGTAAGTATAGTGAGAGAAGATAAAATGTACATGGACTGAAACCTGGGATACTCAAGATTTTAGGGGATATAAAAAGAGACCAGGGAATTAAATTGAGAAGGACTGGCCAATGAGGTAGGAAGATAACCAAGATAATGTGTATCCTGTAATGAAGGAAGATGGAGTGACTTGACTGATAGTTCAAGATCTTCAGATTTAGCAAGAGTGACATTGACAAGAGTACTTTGGTTGAGTGGTAAGGTCAACACCTGATTTTAGTGGGTTCAAGAGAAAAAACAGAGGCAGTAAGTACAGATCATTATTTCTTAGAAATTTGTTGTTAAGGGAAGGAAAAATATAAGTTGGTAGCTAACAGGACAATTGGGGTCATGAGAGAGAGTTTTTTTTTTTTCTTCTTTTTTGTGGTAGAAGTTATAGCATGTTGCAAGTCAGAACGATACAGTAGAATGGGAGAAACTGATGATGCAAGGTCAAGAGGATAGAACCATTGAAGGAACCACCTTGAGTAAGTGAAAGGGGTGGATTTCAGTGACACAAGTAGAGAAGGTGGTCTTAGCTCTTAACATGAGGATTTTATCCACTGAAACAGGAGAGAAGGCAGAGTATAGAGCACTGCTGCTCACTGATGGGTTTGGGAACTGATGGAGTGTTTCTTGTGATTGCCTGTATCTTCTCATTAAAATTGTAATTAATGCCATCTTTTGAAAAAAGGAGGAATTGTTCATCTGAGGAGAGAGAGGAGGAGACTAGGAAATACTCATCTCAGACAGTGTAAGAGTGAACGGATTCACTTGAGATTGAAGAATATAAATCTATCCTAAAATTAGTCAATTCAAGCAGCTCTGTGGTTTCTTCTAGCCATATTCAGCTGCTGAGTTGCAGACACAGAACAGAATGAAAGCTTGCTTTAATCAAGTTTCCTTTTTTTTTCCAAATTAAGCAAACAAATGGAGGCAGGTAAGAGAAGCAATTATAATTACTGAATATTAAATTTAATCTGGATAAGAAGAAAAATAAAGACACAATGTATGAGAGGTATAGGAAATGTTGATATAATCAGTGGGTTGAAGGTCAATCAGGGATTAAAATATTGTTGAAGTTAGAAAACAGTGGGTAGAGAAGGAGAAGAGTGGGTAGTCAGAGAGAGGAACAGATGAAACTAAGATCATGGAAAGGTTACATTTATTGGTGATAACAAAGTTTATAGTGTGACCATGAGTAGTGAGTACTACAGTGTTATGGAGGGCAAAGTCATTGGTGGAAAGAAGGTCAAGGAGCTGAGAGAACAGGTTATTGGAAGGATAGCCCACACATTTATGAAATCGCTAAGAACCATGATAGGAATAGTGTTAAAGAATGACAGTGAGTCAGGACTTAAATCTTCAAGAAATTAGAAGGAATGATCAGGGTGGTAATAATGAATGAAAGGAGAGTCAATGGTTGGTAGAGCCTAGTGGCTTAAGAGTCAAAGCCCATTGTTTTTAGGGAAAACAGAGGGGAAATGGTCTGAAAACATCAATAAGGAACAAGGAAATGTCTGCACCTCATCTAAGTCCAGTGGTCTGAGGAGTATGAGAATGAAACAGTCACATCTTGAGGAGGATGCATGGGAACCTGTGTTTTCAAGGGAGAGGCAGGTTGCAAATAAACCCAAAAAATCAAAGTGATCAAAGAAAATGTTTGGGGAAGGAGAAGTTATTCAACATTTTTCTGGTGACTGTGAAGAAAAAGAAGCAGGGTTTTCAAGAGCTGAGAAGTAAGAAGGGGAATCAGATAGGGATACGTGCAGAGATGTGTGGGGATTAGAATTCCAGAAACAGCAGTTTCTAGGAAGCCCGAGTTTCTTGTGGTAATTGATAGAGAATTTCTCATCTCTGAAGTGGAAGTATTAATACTCCCTATGTCACAAGGTTGTTACGAGGATAAATACAATAAAGATGTGAAGCACTTAGCCCAGCACCTGGCACAACTTAAGGGCACCATAAACATTAACTATCATCATCACCATCCTCATCAATCAGTCTGACAAGGGTACTGAGTCCATTAGGTATAAGCCACATGATTTTCTAGAAAACAAAAATTTCCTCCTAGAAATGAATCTCTGACATTATTATGTAAACACATGAGGAAATATGAAAGTTTAAAAAGAAAAAAACTCATTTAGCAAACAACTTTTTTTTTCAGAACAATGACAGTTATTTTCTTTCTTACTTTAGAACCTAGGTTTATTGACTTGGTTTCACTAATTCTATGGTATTTGACATGTTGATGCTTCTGACGAAAAGATGAACAGAATCAAGATGACATTTTACATGTCAGCAGTGAGAAATACAAGAGAGACTTCAGATCCATTGCATTTTTCTAAATCAACATAGGTTCCTAATTTCTTTTCAGCCGAAGTAACTCTTGCCATTCCAAGTTGGTAGGTAGCATTTCCATGTGGAAATGTCTTCTGAGCTACAATCTATTTTCTTTCACAACACTGGAGAAATATCTCCATTGTTTGATATGGTCTACCAGGAAGTTTTTAAAGTTTAAATTTACATTTTCAATCTCTTTTCCCAGAGAGTCCTATTTATTCCCCTTCCATCCTTCCCTTGGCTCCCCTCTCTAGAGACTGTCCTTTTGCAAAGAACTCTGCAATCTATTACAAGTCTGTTCTGTGTTAATTAAACTGACATCCAACTTATTTGGGGGTCTGGCTCCCATAGATGTATTGCTCTAGTCTACTTGTAATTAATTCTCCACTCAGCACTAGCAGTAGCCATATCATTGGCCATGAAGGTACTTGAAAGATTAATGAAACTGGATAATATAAATGGAATTGTAATTTGGGAGGACAAGCTAAACATTCCCACTAAGCAGACACTGCCAAAAGTAGCAGACTGTAGCTCATCTCTTATTGAGCCATGACAGTAAACATTCATCAAGTGAAGGAAAATAACAATGGGGTGATGTTACAGTGGATATATAGTTATTTTTCACTGAGTTCTAATGCATGAAGTACACCCTTAACCTGCTTGATGAGATAGAAAATCACACATAAAAGCAGATGGACAGCTAATAAGCTGTGCTGTAAGGTTGAGCAATATGGCATGATTGGCTAGAGATGTTACAATCCCATTGAACCTCTCTCAGAAACAGGCAGTAAATCTGAATCCTAATTACAGTGGCCCAGCTCATTTCCTAATCAGACTGCCAGATAAGAAAGGATCTCATTTGGAAGCATGAGCTCTCAAATGGAGCTAACAAACACGTGAGAAACCGAAGTCTTTTGTTCCTGCCACAGTAATCTCAGTTTTTGCCAATGGCAAGGCCTAGAGACTTCTAAGCCAACAGCAATGCCAAGCTGCTCAGGATGGTGAAGGCAAGCTGGGTAAGCCTTTAAGGTGGTGCTTTTCACTGGAAACTGGATGATCTCAGGAGAGTGGATATTGACTAGGAACTTATAAAGACTGACACCAAGAAACAATTTAGGTAAGAGCCTAACCATGATCCAAACTTGTATACAATTTTCAAGATTACTTTGATTTTAAAGGTTCTGTCACCTTATCTCTATTTGCTTCTGTCCTATAATGTGATCTGATTTAGGGATGCAAAAATATGGTCTCAAAACTAAGGGAGACTAGAGACATGCAAATACTGTTTATGGTAATTTCATGTCAGCCATCTTTACTTAGAGTTAATCTGCAGGTCACATCTAGGTTCCCCTTGGCCACACACTAATTATAGCCCTCATTGTTTAATCTCTCCAGTTGTTAACAGATCTCTTTCACCCTTGGTTGTAAAATCCTTCCAGGCAGAATCTATGTTAATCATTTTTTCCAAATAATTTGCTTAATTAATCAAATAACCTGTGTTAGACTTTGGAGGAGAAAGTTATATAAGAATAAAAAAAAAAAGGGTCCCAGATTTTAGAAAACTACATACCTAATGGAAGAGCCAGGAGTAGGCATACATAAAATGAACATATACATAATATGTATTTATTTTTATAATTAAATGAAATTTTATGTTTACTGTAAGAGATCTGAAAATACAGGCTACCAAAGAATTAAATTAAAATTATTTGTAATTCCACAATTCTGATTTAAACACTGTCAAATTAAATGTTCACATATAAGTTTTCACATTTTCTGTAAATATATGAGACATTTATATTTTAACAAAGGATGTCATATTTGAATATAACTTTCCTTATCTAGTAACAGTTTGGTCCATAATGCTTCTAATTTCCCTCTATAATATAAACTCAAAAGTTTCGTCTCTCTCTTTCCATAGTGTATTTCCAGCAACTATAACAGTGCCATGTATATAGTAGTCACTTAACCAGATCAAAATAATTATTCTCCTACAGTTCTACAGTTAGTTTTTCTGTACTCACACTGTACAGTTGCCTAAGAAAAGTCAGGGGCAGATTTTTGAGAGCAATGAATGCCTAGAAGAAAGGACTGGATTCTATAAGGTGGAGAGTATCTTTTTTTTTTTTAATGGAAATGGTTTGATTAGCTCTCTGCTTTATATTATTGCCAATAAAGATATCCTACCAGCTAGTATTTTTCACCTTTTATTTCCAATTAATCTACGGGAATAAGAATATTGGTAATGTTTTCAAAGATGTTTGTCAGAGTGGTGATAATTTCAGTAATAAGCACAATTTTGTCTCTAATATAGAAGAAGCTAATGACAATTATAAAATCATACTGAGCATCATGGAATGTTATCCAGCAGCCAACATATCTGGAGTAACAAAAAAGAATAACCAGAAGTTAAGATGTTTAGAGAGAAAGTTTAAAGTCTATTCATAGAGTCCCGAAATCCAAAGCGTATCTGTACAGCAAAGGGTGAGGTTCTGGGACAGGGCTTATAGCTTCTTTTCTATCTATTGCCGACTCTCTGGGCTCCAATGCCCCCAATACTAGGGAACGTGAACACTCCAAACCAGAAAGCTGCAGGAGGGAAATAAGTACTTTAGAACACTGCCTCCTTGTCCTCATGCCCTGGGAGTCAGTGATGTCTTCTAAGCCTCCAGATTTGGGCAACCTTCCCTTAGAATCATAATATGTTAGAGTTGGAAAGAGCCTTAAAAACCAAGACTCTGGGTAAAATTAAAACCAGTCATAAATATCACCAGTTAAGCCAAGATCTGAATTGGTCAGTTAGAAAATATACTGAAAAAGTTCAGTACATTTAGTGCTTACATGGGGTATATAGGCTATGTTACCAACAATTTATCCCTTGGTAGCACAATATAAATGCTCTATTTCACTTACCTTCTAAGTCAGTTAAGGGGATCACAAACAGCATTTTTTAAAAAATGGAATAGATTATAATAAAAAAAAAGAGTGCATCATAAGTAGAAATAATATTTTTTCAGATGCTTATTCATTTATATACAGGCAGGTATGATTGTGTGTTTTTAATTGCAATGTAATATATATTTTTATTTATTCTGAGTCGTGGTAAACAATGTTTGAAAACCACTATTGTCTCATGAAAAAACTATAATTGAGGGTCATAACTGTGAACAAGGTGTAGAAATTAAACAGTTTTAAATATGATAAGAAGTTTTCCAATGCCTATAACAGCACTATGTTCATTTGAAATAAGAAAAGCATATTGTCAAATCATTCCATGTAAAATCACGATTATTTAATTTCTCTTCATTTACAAGGGGTTGAGTGACTTTCCCAAAGTAACACAGCTCAATGCTAAGCATGACGCAGCTCAGGTGTTCTGATATCCTATCCGTTGTTTTCCTACTAGTTCATATAATGACGTTTCTCCTATAATGGTCATGTCAAAAATATAAATATTCTGTAAACAGACAATAAAAGGGAACTTCACCTAATATATAATAATATTTTTCTCCAGATGATGAATGTAACCTGTGTGAATGTGACCAGTATAATCAACATCAATAAAATAGTAAAAAAAAATCTCATGATTCTCCTTTAAATATTCAGAGTATTTTTGTAAAATAATTTCTGTTCTCCATTTTTCTTCAAGGAATTACAAAGGGAGTTTCGAACTCATGTCTTCTCTCATCCCAATATATCATGGTGACTTATTTATCTCTAAAACATAAATAGGCATTAAAGAATATCCATATTGAAACTGCCACCTAGGACTGTATTTACAGTTTGGAGAACAGGCCTCTTGTGTTAAATCCTCTTGTTCCTCTTATTTTCTTTTCTCCTCTATACCTGTTAGACCCCCAGCCTTCCCTATCTCTGACACTAAGTTGTAAGGTAGATACCTGAGGAATGTGGAGGGTAATAAAGCAGCGACTTCTTCAGACCTTTATAAGTGCCATTATGTGGGTCAAATCTTCTCCCTCCCTCAGGGTCCTAAATTAATGTCTATAAGGGGCCATTGGCAAGAAACACAAATGAATACCATAAGGAACCTAGAAGTTCATGCAAGTGACATTTACATGTTAAACAGACATTGTTGAAAGAGCAGTTGAGAAATACAAAGAGATGACCATAATCCTGAGTAAATTAGGCTAGCTGAATATCGAGGGATTCAAGAAAGGCTCGTATATGTGATTTCCAAATTCTCAACCTGGTATATTCTTTGTTGGGTTCAGGGGAGAAAAAAGTTGGAAATAGGAGCATAGTTCCTTATATCATCTCAATATTTCAAATTAAATTTCAACAGTTGTCAAAGGTGCTTAAGAGTTCTCTGGATCAAGGAAGGAGATGATGTAAAGCAGTGCACAATATGATTTAATAAATGCCTTAATCACAAACAATTTTACTTATTTTTCTTCCTTAAAATAATGTGTCTGTATTTAAGGTAAAATACAGTGCCCTAAAATCCAATTCTTTTCAAAGATAACCAAGCTTAAAAGTAAACCATTGAGCAGGTCAGTGTCTGGGCAGTTAAATCAAATCACAGCACAGCTGGAACCTTTCCCAGCCAATCAGAGATCATCTGTATAATTCTCATTGTAGAAAATGCACAGACATTATTCCTAATGCTTCCTTTCAGATAAATGACGTACTTAATATTCTTGTCAGGCTCCAGTGCTAGATGGTCTTCAGTTTTAAAATGATGACAACCAAATGTATGGAAGCACTTTAGGAGAAGATTAGGATTTCATGGGGATTATAATAAACATTCAGGCCCTATACAGGGCATATCTTAACATGCAGGGCTGTTTGTCCTTTAAATACTGATCTGTTATCACGTGTCCCAAACCTATAATTTGTTAATAATTGAGAGGTTTCTTTAGTACTTGAGTAAGTCTGGAGGTGTGATACTCAGGTTCTGTTAATATGGATATAAAATTCAGAAATTCACCATTACCTTATGTTTCCCTGCACATTAGACACTTTTATATTTCTAAGCATCATCAGCTGTTGTCTATATTTCTTCCATAGGTATATACTTCAGTATCACACAACTTGTACCCTGGTGGATACCACGGTAAACTGAATATCAAAGACCTGAGTTCTAGGTCTTCCTTTGTCACTAAGAGGCTCTGTGACCTCAGAGATTCTAATTTGTTCTTGGGCATAAGTCAGCTGCTCTGTGTAATTTCAATGGGTTGACAAAAATATATCTGCTACGTGGCTTCTCAGTATCTGTCTAAATCCATGAATGTAATAGTGAAATTTCTGGCCTTAAGATTTGGGTGACTGCAAATATAATGTATATAGACTGGTCAATTAATAATATCCCTTTACATGAAAATTCACCCATCGTGTGCTACTGCTATGCTTTAAAGCAGGGGTCCCCAACCCCCGGGCCACGAACGGCTACTGGTCCGTGGCCTGTTAGCAACTGGGCCGCACAGCAGGTGAGCGCCGGCAATCGAGCGAGTGAAGCTTCATCTGTATTTACAGCCGTTCCCCATCACTTGCGTTACCGCCTGAGCTCCACCTCCTGTCAGATCAGTGGCGGCATTAGATTCTCACAGGAGCGTGATCTCTACCATGAACTGCGCATGCGAGGGATTTAGGTTGCGCGCTCCTTATGAGAATCTAATGCCTGAAGATCTGAGGTGGAGCTGAGGCGGTAATGTTAGCACTGGGGAGTGGCTGCAAATACAGATTATCATTAGCAGAGAGGTTTGACTGCACAGAGACCATAATAAATCAGTTGCTTGCAGACTGATGTCAAAACCCTATCAGTGAGTGGCAAGTGAAAACAAGCTCAGGGCTCCCACTGATTCTGCATTATGGTGAAGTGTATAATTATTTCATTATATATTACAATGTAATAATAGTAGAAATAAAGTGCACAATAAATGTAATGTGCTTAAATCATCCCAAAACCATCCCCCCCGCCCTGTTCCGTGGAAAAATTGTCTTCCACGAAGCCGGTCCCTGGTGCCAAAAAGGTTGGGGAGCGCTGCTTTAAAGGGCATTATGGTAAAAACACTGATTCAGTCTTTAAGTATCTCTTAACGGTATTAGGTTAAGGTGGAAGGATGTCTCTGAAGCTTGCTGGAAACTACCTATCTCTGAAGGGCTCAGTCTTCAAGGAAATGTTATCCCTAAATAGCTTCTATACAGTGTACATTTATATGGAATCCTTTGGGTAATGATTGGGGAAGTTTAGGGACAGTAAGACTATGATCAAAATCAGTATGCATGGGCTTTGAAAAAAAACTTTGAGATTTTTCTAGTAAAAACACAGATTGTCCACACAGAAACCTGCACATGGATGTTTACAGCAGTTTTATTCATAATTGCCCAAACTTGAAAGCAACCAAGGTGTCCTTCAGTAGGTGAATGGATAAATAAACTGTGGTGCATCCAGACAATTGCATATTATTTGGTGTTAAAAAGAAATGAGCTACCAAGCCATGAAAAGACATGGAGGAGCCCTAAATGCATATTACTAAGTGTAAAAAAGCCAATCTGAAAAGGCTATGTGCTGTATGATTCCAACTATATGACATTCTGAAAAAGGCAAAATTATGGAGACAGAAAAATTATCAATGATTGTCAGGGGTTGCGCAGTGAGGAGGAATATATAGGAGGAGCATAGAGGATTTTCAGGACAGTGAAAATTCTCTGTGCGATATTATAATGATGGATACCTTCATATACATTTGTCCAAACCCACAGGATATACAACATCAAGAGTGACCCACAATGTAAACTATGGACTTTGAGTGATTATGATTTATAAATGTCGGTTCATCGATTGTAACAAATGTACCACTCTGGTGAGGGATGTTGATAATGAGGGAGGCTATGCATGTGTGGGGCAGGGAATACATAGAAAATATCTGTACCTTCCCCTCAGTTCTGCTATGAACCTAAAACTGCTCTTAACAAGTCTTAACACACAAATAATTACAATATATATTTCATTTTTTCCAATCCTATTCTATTTTCTCAAGTGTGTAGACACAAACAAACAAACTGACAAGGTGCCCCTTAAATTATAACTGACAATGTTCTAGTGGAATGAAATATACAGAATGTATATGAAAATGCATCTTCTTTAAATTCTGTTGGAATGATGGAATTTTCAGTGTTCTCTCTTAGTCAAACTTCCACTTGGTTAAGGTATAGGCATGACCAGCATGGAATAATTTACCACTGAGTAGGTGCATATTACAGAATATCCTGATAAAGACTCAGTATCCTACTACAGACATCTTCATTTCTGATTGAACACATGATTTCCCAGAACTTTATGCCTAATTAGTAAAATAGCCTGTCAGCATTAAAGAAACTATAAATGTAAGTCAAATAGGTATGGCCACCTATATGAGAAAAGCTGATGCCTCCAGGATCCCTTGCTGGTATTTCAGGTGTATATAGTGTCAAAGTCCTCTGCATTCGGTAAGTTCCAGATATGGTATTAATAACTGTGTTGTATTGGAATTAAAAAAGCTGAGTTCTATCAACCCCAGACTAATAACTTGGAGAAGTTTCTGACTCAGTTCTTGTCTATAAAATAGGGGCCACAGCTCCATATGTACTCAAACAGTTCCATATGGACTACAAAGTGCTCCTCTAATAGAATGAATGCTGACTCCACCAGCTCCTTAACTGATTTCAAAAGCATATAAAACTCTTAGAGGAAAGCATAGGCAGAACACTCTATGACATAAATCACAGCAAGATCCTTTTTGACCCACCTCCTAGAGAAATGGAAATAAAAACAAAAATAAAATAAATAAATAAAATAAAATGGGACCTAATGAAACTTAAAAGCTTCTGCACAGCAAAGGAAACCATAAACGAGACGAAAGACAACCCTCAGAATGGGAGAAAATATTTGCAAACGAAGCAACTGACAAAGGATTAATCTCTAAAATATACAAGCAGTTCATGCAGGTCAATATTAAAAAAAAAAACAACCCAATCCAGTCCAAAAATGGGCAGAAGACCTAAATAGACATTTCTCCAAAGAAGACATACAGATTGTCAACAAACACTTGAAAGGATGCTCAACATCAGTAATCATTAGAGAAATGCAAATCAAAACTACAATGAGATATCATCTCACACCGGTCAGGATGGCCATCATCAAAAAATCTAGAAACAATAAATGCTGGAGAGGGTGTGGAGAAAAGGAAACCCTCTTGCACTGTTGGTGGGAATGTAAATTGATACAGCCACTATGGAGAACAGTATGGAAGTTCCTTAAAAAATGAAAAAACAGAACTACCATATGACCCAGCAATCCCACTACTGGGCATATATCCTGAGAAAACCATAATTCAAAAAGAGTCATGTACCACAATGTTTATTGCAGCTCTATTTACAATAGCCAGGACATGGAAGCAACCTAAGTATCCATCTACAGATGAATGGATAAAGAAGATGTGGCACATATATACAATGGAATATTACTCAGCCATAAAAAGAAACGAAATTGAGTTATTTGTAGTGAGGTGGATGGACCTAGAATCTGTCATACAGAGTGAAGTAAGTCAGAAAGAGAAAAACAAATACCGTATGCTAACGCATATATATGGAATCTAAAAAAAAAAAAAAAATGGTTCTGAAGAACCTAGGGGCAGGACAGGAATAAAGATGCAGACATAGAGAATGGACTTGAGGACACGGGGAGGGGGAAGGGTAAGCTGGTACGAAGTGAGAGCATAGCATGGACATATATACACTACCAAATGTAAAATAGATAGCTAGTGGGAAGCAGCCACATAGCACAGGGAGATCAGCTCGGTGCTTTGTGACCACGTAGAGGGGTGGGATAGGGAGGGTGGGAGGGAGGGAGATGCAAGAGGGAGGAGATATGGGGACATATGTATATGTATAGCTAATTCACTTTGTTACAAAGCAGAAACTAACATACCATTGTAAAGCAATTATACTCCAATAAACATGTTAAAAAAAAAAAAAAAAGCAAATGCACCTATGCTGACCCAGGGCTGCAAGAACTAGGATACCATGGCTACGTCAGAAAACATACCTGTGTCATCTACTATACAAGTCTCATCAGAAGCCAAGTTGACAGAAAAGACCTTTAATAAAGTTAAGAGAAGGATATGCTTTCTTCATACTCCTTAAAATAGGTTAACTTTTATACATGCCACTGGATTTCTCAACCACATTTGGCTAGCCTCCTGTAAAATCATCTCCCTTAGGGTACTGCACTTCTATCATTTCACTTTAAGGTTTTAGAGAAAGCCATTTCGAGATAGTCATAAAAAGATTGTTCCCATGTTTAGATATAAAACTGTGATATGAGTCTCTGACTTACTGTTTCCTCTATGAGGTCCCATGCAAGAAACTACTTTTAAAATTGAGAAAAAGGAAAACTTCATCTCACTCAAAGAATGAGTCTGATTTCTTCTTGATAGGAATTTATGTGATTCAACATGCTTCCCTTTCTCCTTTACTTTCAGATTGCCAAAACTAAGCTCAAGCTTAGTAACTCTATAAACCTTCAGGAATAGCATTCAGTCTTGTTTGGCTACACTCATATCTATTTAGAATTTTTTTGACCTATTTGTACAGCATATACATTAAACCTAAACAGCATACACTTAAACAAAAGCTCTAAGTAACCTAAATAGATTTTTAAATGGTAAGAGTAACTATTTGAGAAAAGTATTTGCCCTAGCTAGACTTTTAAATGAGATAACTGAAACAAAAGGCATTTGGAAATAGTAAGGAAGTACATAAACTATGTTTATTTTATTATTACAATTGGATAACATGATAGTTTTTGTATAACCATAGTATTTGTAATTATTAATTTACTTATTTCCCCCACAAATTTATTAACCCTTTGAGGGTTAATATATAGTATTATTAGTATTATAGTAATAGTATTAATAGTATTATATATCTTAGTAACATGTTTTTAGGCAGTGCCGGACACAGAGTAGGACCTCAGGAAATGCTAAATTAATAAAGGATAAGAGACTGGCAAACACAGAAATATAACGATGCAATGGTCTTACTGACCTTATTATTTATAATAAGATAATGATACATTGTACAGATTTTAACATTACCAATTATCGGAATCATCATCATGACTGAAAAAACAGTCATAGTGAAAGCACCTCATTTTTCATCATATTGTAATTTTGAATCATTCCAAGTTTTTTCTCTCAATGCAGTTTCAGCAATGCTTTAAACACTGTGCAGAACCAAAGGCTTTCAGAGCTAAACGCATCAATTACACATAATCTTGTGATACGTTCCTGCCATGTATCCTTACTCATTCATCCTCAGCCCACAGAATGCCATCTGCTTATTTTGAGTGTACCTTGTTACAAAGAGAAAAAAGGGAGAAAGAAGCCTTAAGCTGATTTCATTCTCGGGAACTATGCTACTTTCAAAGTATATTTTTGTTTGGCAAAAATCGTCTTATGTTTTCAATGACATTATTGACTCTAAATGTTAAAGTTTCTATAAAGATATGACTTAAACATTCTGACCTTTTAGGTGGATGATCTTTGCATGTATTCCTTTCTGTGGATTCAGAAAGTGAAACAAAGAATTCTCTGAGGAAAGTCCTAATTTTAAATATCTAGTGAAAACAATCCTGATTTGATTCTTTACTGGAGTTACACATTTGTGAAATCCTAGCATTGTAAGGGTAGGGCTTGGACTGTTCATTTCATGTGGCAGGCTGTCTGGGATGAGGTGAAAGCTGTGTAATTTAATGGTGGACTGAGCAACCAAGAATGCATTTCATCATCTCAGCAATGACAATCTGACTTAAAGCCACACACAGGAGAAAGGGAATTACAATCCCACTTGATTCTGTTCATTTCAATAATATCATTCAAATGATATATTTATTATAAACATTTAAAGAAGGCTTATCAGTCTCTCAATATTTCCACCATCATTTTATTCTTTGAGTTTTACAACATCTGTATGGAGTGCAAATGCACCCAGAAGGTAAATTTTCTTAGGTAATGACAAAAGTTTAAAAAAAAATTGGAACTAAAACTCTGGTCATCCAATGCATGAAGAGGAATGGGCTTTAAACCCACCTTCTGTTTTGGCAACATTTTATGCATTTACATATCTGTATTATTGTATTTTATACATTACTGACATAGATATAGAAGGCCTAGGGTGTAAACAAATCTTGCAACTAGAAGTATTTCTTTAATTAAAGCAGTTAACCATTTATAACATGAGATAAAGATGCTGGTCCCTGGAACATCATATAAAATTTACTTAGAGAACACTAATTGCTGAAATATAATAACTTCTATATACTCCAAATTTCTTAATAGAGATTAAAGTATTTATGCCACTAAGGGGATGGATCGTATGTTACGAGGACTGATACAATCCTGGCACCTACTCAACTTTCTGTCCCTGCTAACTACTTCTCACACCAAGGTAATACCATTGCCTTCCAGACTATTCTAATAGGTCTCCCCAAAATGTGCCTACATCCATTATTCTGCCCACTCTGTTCTTCACAGTGCCACCACAGCAATCTTTTAAAAATGCTTTTTATATGTACCACATCTTTATCCGTTCCTCTGTTGATGGACACTTAGGTCATATATACAATGGAATATTACTCAGACATGAAAAAGAACGAAATAATGCCATTTGCAGTGACATGGTTGGACCTAGAGATTACCATACTAAGTGCAGTCAGTCAGACAGAGAAAGACAAATACCATATGATATCGCTTATATGTGGAATCTAAAAGAAGGGTACAAATGAACTTATTTACAAAGCAGAAGTAGAGTCACAGATGTAGGAAACAAACTTACAGTTGCCGGGGGTAAGGAGGAGGAGGGATAAATTAGGAGATTGGGATTGACATATACACACTACTATGTATAAAATAGGTAACTAATAAGGACCTACTGTATAGCACAGGGAACTCTACTCAATACTCTGTAACGGCCTATATGGGAAAAGAATCTTAAAAAAGAGTGGATATATGTATACATATAACTGATTTACTTTTCTGTACAGCAGAAACTAATACAACATTGTAAATCAACTATACTCCAATAAAAATTAAAATAAAATAATCTTTACTAACTACCTATAAAAAAAATGGTCTTTATGTTACATGCCCATGAATTTTATGGCTTCCAACTGAACCAAGGATTAAATCCAAAATTCCTAACATTGTTTAATAAGTCCCATATTAATCACTCCTTTCTCACTCCTGGAGGCTAATCTTCTCTGTGGCTCTTCCTACTCTACTATTTTGGTCTTCTTTCAGTTCCTAAGCCTATAAGCTCTTCTTCACCTCAGAGTTCTCATAGAATTCTTTCTTCTGTTTGAAATACATCCTCTACCCTCCACCTCACACGTGTGTCCCTGCTTTCTCTCATTCATCATCTGCCTAAAAATTCCTCTTGACCCCCAATTTCAATGACGTTAATAGATCCTTCTGTTATAATACCACAACTACTCTTGTTTATTTTGGCTTCCAGATTTTATCCATATTAAGGTTCACCACCACCTCCATGAAAAGAAAATTAGGAAAATGGAAAGTTAAGCCCCTTAAGTCATTTATTCACTGTACAGAACTATTCAGATATTTTGGTAATGGGTCAACTAATCTGAAATATATTTTATTTACATGGTAAATCTACAAATTTCAGAATGATAAAATATATTTGCAAAGTCAGACAAGAATTTGCAAGATTATACCACAAAGGACAAAAACTAAAACTAAACCAAAACTATTACTTGAGTTGATTTTTAAAATAATACGATATCATATATCATTTTGTTTCACTCATAAAATAGAATTAAAGTTGTAGATGATTCAAAGAACAATTACAGCAAGGATTATGTCATTTCACTTAGTAACTTTGACAGATTGACCAGGATAGCCAAGAAGACTATGCTGGAAAAGATTCTGGGCAGCGTTCAGATTCATCAAGAAAGAGTGCTGGGTAGAAAAGCAGAGAAATGATGATTCACTTTACATTTGAAGAGGAAAGAATCAAAGAGGCAAAGTGACTTCACCTCAGCACAGAAAAGGTAAAGCCCAGAATTCAGGACTACTGAATATTTTTCTAGGGTATCTGTCACTATGTTTCAGATATTTACTGATTTCTCAATGGTATGCAAAATAGTTGAAATACTTTTTTTTTTTTTCCTTCTAGCTTCTACAGTATCTTATTCCCTGGTATTCTCCTACCTTACTGGTTATTCTTAAGTCTCCTTTGGGTGTGTTTACTCCTGTGCTCAACCTCTAATTCTTGGATTCCTCAAGAAATGTCTTTGTTCTTCATTTTCTCCTTGGTTGACGTCATCCCATGCCATAACTTTAAATATTTTAATGCTGAGAACCACAGCTTCCTATTTCCAGCTGACTACTCCATGTTCCCAGATGGATATCTTGTTAAGTCTCAAATTTACTTTTAATATGGACAACACAGAACTCTTGATTTAATGTCCAAACCTACTTCCATACCAGTTTTCTTCATTTCTGTAAATGGGATGACAATCTACAATGATCTCAACCCAATAACCCAGCAGTTTTCCTTGGTCCTTCTCTTTCCCTTTTCCCCACATTCAATCAGTCAACAAGCAGATTTGTAACCCTAGACTACTATTACTGTGGTAATTCTGAATATTTTTAGATCCTTCTTCCTACAATCAGTTGGCATATATTTCAACATCAAACAGTTCTTCAAACAGTTATGTAAATACACCTTTATTAGAAAAGTAAAACTTGGGCAGGAACTAGAGAAAGAAGAGGAGCTACATGCCAAATTAAAATATGTACTTATTATTTTGTACGAGTGATTATCTGGTAGTATTTACTTTCAAATAAGGGCATTTAATAAATAAAAGTTTTCATCTGAAATTCCATAAATGTTGCTTTTTTCCATTAATAAAGCATGTGATTTCAGAAAAATAAAATATAAATATATTTCTTTAAAAACCTCCTTTTCATGATGTGCAATCATTTTCTATTGCTCTGGGTGTGTCATATTTAAGCTATGCTCCATCCACGTGAGAAATTAAGGTTTCTAACTGTGTGGGAAGACGTCTGTGCAAATTCTTGTGCTTAATGGCCTGGTTATATACCTAATAACCACCCTTAGGTGCCACCAAATGCCCCAGCCACATGCGCCAGGAATAAATTAATACCTACATCTTTTTCTTACAAAATATCTTAAGAATTAGTCTAGCACACAAAATAAAATGGTCAATTCCAAAGTGGATGGTTGTTTTTCTCAGAGAATGTTTTTTTAAGAGTTCAAACTTCAGGATCAAAGTAACTGTGCTTTATTCTGTTGAGATAAAGGCAGGGGAGAAGAACAGGATGTTGTGAGCTGAGATCCCAACTATGTCAAGCTTGGAGGAAAAAAAAAATCCTAAATGACACAGAAAGGAGGCAGCGAGGCAGCCTGCTCCTGGGGAGGAAGGATTTGCAGCACCTGAGTGTCACTGACAACCTTGGCTCCTGTAGTAAGCAAACGCTCCTTCCAATTCCACCAGAACTAAAGTTTATAAACGGCATTTCCAGGACCTCTAGGTATTAGACAATGCAGCAAAGCAAACTGGTATCAAAGAGTCGTGGATAATTATGCTGAGGCAGGCTTTAGAATCTTGTAGCCAGCTATATTAAAACGTAACTAGAGTGGACATCATCACTTACCAGATTATCTAAAGAGTACTCCAGATGTTGAAGTGTTTCTTCACATGCAGCAGTGAGCATTGCCATGTAAGAGGGAAATGGGATACAAGCCTCAATGAACCCACCCCGCCTTCCTTCCTTCCTTCCTTCCTTCTTTCCTTCCTCCCTTCCTTCCTTCCTTCCCTCCACTACTTAATACATATTTAGCAAGCATGAGCATCTACCCAGTTGTCAGGCATAAGAGATAAATCATTGAACAAGACAGAAAAGGCTCCTCTCTCATGGTGATTCTGGAGACAGAGAATAAACAAATTAAACTTATAAATAAAATAATTATATTTTATAATCAATGCTACAAATACAAGAATCAGGATGAAGATATGAGATAATAATTGGAAGAGTCCATTTTAGATGAGATAATCAAGGAGGGCCTTCAAGCTGAGACATGAAAAATAAAAAAGGATCCAGTCATGCAGAAGATTAGTAGGAAAAAATTCCAGTCAAAAGGAACAAAAAGGCCTAGGAGCAGAAAAAATTTTATTGTGTATAAGAATTTGAAGAGTCAGCATGATTGCAGCAAAGTCATCATGGGAAGCCTGATACTACATGAAGATGTAAACAGAGGCAGGGGCCAGATTTAGAGGCTAGGGGGTATATAGACAATACCTACTGGTAACAAATCTAGCACTATTATAGAGAGTATTTCAACCTAAAAGCAGTCGCCACAAGCCCACATGGCACACAAGTAAGTGTACTTGACTAGGCCCAAATCACACATGTAATAAGTCTGAAAGCTAGGACTACAGTCCATCTTCTATGCTGCTGTGTGTCTACTGATCATGACACACTGTCACTGTTGTCTGGAAATTCTTTGTCACAAAAGCCCAACAAAAGCATGAGGGGAAACATGAGCATGAATGAAGTCCCTTAGGGTCGATGGATACATTAAAAAGACAGTTGTATAAAGGGAAAAAGAAACCTGCCAGGTCAGGAATTTGTAGTTGTTTCTAAGTCAAAACACAAGTTTAGGAAAGTTTTTAAACATCCAGAGCAATAGTTGTATAACCTATAAACTAGAATGTCGGACTTATAATTGTTTTCAAATTTTTTGTTTGTTTTTGTAAGGCAGCAGAACACTTTGTATTTATTTTAAATAAATTAGATAAAAAACAGAGTAAAACAGAAGAGATAAAAATCGATACGCACTAGAGCAGATAAAGGGCCAAGGACTCCGAGTATAAGTCTTGAACTTTCTATCATAAACCTTAAGGCATCTATGATCAAAGTCTGGGATGATCTCAAATATTCTTTCAGCTTTAAGATTCTATGATTCTATCTTTGCATTCCCTGTAGGCCAAATACAGATTTCAGAGGATCAAAACAAACAAACAATATAAAACTATCTTGGGAGACTAGGAAAGTATTACAACAGGAAAGAAGTGTGTCTGCTAAAAACACTCAGGAGTTCTTAGTATTGAACTTGGTCTACATCATGTGCTAGAACTGAGCAACAGGTATAAAATCAGGAAACTAGAGTGAAATAATGGGGCAGAGATCTCAAATCAAAACTAGAGAGTTCTGTCAGAATTTCAAACAGAAGGGAAGCTAAAATACAGTCAAAGTTAGTACCAGCAGATAATGCTTTAAGCAAACCATGAGGAGAATACAAAAATCAGAGTTCAGGCAAAACTGTTTGCCATTGAAGCCCAGGAAGTGGGGCATCAGAAGAAGAGCTGATACCAACTCATGAAGCAGCTGCTGTTAAGTCACAGGAAATCATCCGGTAGTTTTGGGGTCCTGGATGAAGCCAAGTTGGGTCAGTAGATAACTCTCATTAGTAAGGTGCCATTCCTATGTGCCAACTCTCCTCAACCACACTTGGACACTGTGTGCAGTGGATCTCCTCAGCTTGTATTTTCTCCCCTCTCCTTTGCTGTCTACCTTATCTGTTGTGGAAATCTAGCTTCTCACCATGAGACTATAACAAAGAAAACAACCGAAACCAGCTGGACAACATCACAGTTACTTCCTATGGCATATACTCAATGGTCAAGCCATGTTGTGATAGAAGAAAACATGTGACTGGGCTTCTGCAGAAAGACCCAATCTGGAGTTCACTAATTATTAATATTTGATTTTAGTCTAGTCACTTAAATCGCAGTCTGTTTGCTCATGTGAGATGATTGGAATAAAAATATTTGTAACCAAAATGTGTTACAAAAATGAAAGACTCTTACTACCATTTTTAATGCGTTAAAGGAGAACATTAAATGAGAAATCTTCAGAAGTTCTGAGTCTTCCTGGTTTGGGAGACTAAAAATATCCTCATGTGTAAATAAGCACAGAAACGGAGCCAGAAAGGGACACTGGACACATTTTCTCTCCTTTTTTAACTCCCCCTACCTCCACCTCAAGTTCTATATGCACATCACTTCACTCAGATACAGAAGACAAAAGCAAATGACTTATGGATTTGGGCCCTGCCTTCTGGAAATGTTCAAAGCATATCTGTTATTTCATGAGGATATTAGATCCTTAAAAAGAAATTTCTCCTACTTGAGATACAGCAGGACTGGGATTTTCTACATAATGTAGTATCTTATAGTCTAGTTCTCAAAGGGGGAAATTCTTGGTGTGGATATACAGGACCTGTACACATATACATAGATGTGGCTTCAGCAAGGCAGCCATTATAGATAAAAGAAGAACATTTAAAAAATTAACTCTTAATAATAAAAAGTTTATTATCTTGTCTTTAGAAGGTATTCCTATTTTTTGTGCAAGAATGTATTTTTATTTTTAATCAATAAAAGCTCCCAGTCTTCTGGGTTTTTTTGTTTTTTAACTTCCAGGTTTCTTAAAAGAGTTTGCTCTCACTGTCTCTACCTTCTTTGTCCTCTATTCATTTCTCAATCTACTGTATTTTGTTTTCGGCCCCTAGTACTTCGCAAACAATGTTCCTAAATTGTTAGTGTCTACACTGAATAAACCTCTGACTTAATCAAGGACAACCTTTTTTCTTCTTCTTTTTTAATATACCCAGAGG
The DNA here is from genome assembly GCF_009873245.2 of Balaenoptera musculus. Taxonomy (NCBI): domain Eukaryota; kingdom Metazoa; phylum Chordata; class Mammalia; order Artiodactyla; family Balaenopteridae; genus Balaenoptera; species Balaenoptera musculus. The sequence continues at coordinate 39,458,301 of NC_045790.1, read as the reverse complement.
AGACATAAAGTATGCCATTATGTCTGGTATATTGGCCTCACTTTTTTCCTGGTATTGACTTGTCCCTGTCTTTAAATCCCATTTGTCATGACAGTAATTGTCTATGTGCATACACATGCATATTGCTAATATAGGGATTATTACCCTATCATGCTTAATCAACAAGCTAAAAATCCTTAGATGAGCAGAGTTTACACCAATGAGTAGCAAGATTTTGTCTCTCAAATGTTTTGAATTAACCAGAAAATTTTCAGAACTCTCTAATGTTAAATGCACTTATAACTACTAAAGTATTCTGAGTCAGGGAGAAGGTGGGGTTGAATACTGCAACTTTTGTCTTCTAAGCCAGGTACCAAGAATCTCAAGCATCATTCATAATTAATTCTGGCAGGAGAAAGAAATGCAGAACTATTCAAGGAGGCAACAGATGGAAGTTCGTTCCACTTCTGTAAACTAGAACAGTTAGATGATCACATTTAAAAGTCAGGCCTTGCTGTAGTAGGATTTTTTTAATTCCTTGGATTTGGTGAATATATGAACCATAACTAAGTTCAGAAGAACCAGATGGATACAGAAATATTCCCTCACTCCACATCACTGAAAAAGAATGTTTTTTTTTAGTATTCCTAGTCAAATACATTCACTTGCTGATATTTCACTAGGAAAACCACACGCATTCCCTCTTGAACTCCCAGCTATGTTTATTTGTTTTCATATAATATGATTTCTTAAAATAATCTACATGCTATTATAAAAAATGAAAAATGCTCAATTTTCTCCTTTATCTTACTTTGCCTTTATTCAAACAAATGTAAGAAGGAAGGGTCATGACAGCATAAGGTTGGCCTTTGAAGGAATATGTGATTAATTGATCAAGAAAGACATTATAAATGTGTTATGGCAGAGACAATAGGGTTGAAGAGGAGAAGACAGATTTTTAAAAATATTTATGAGGCAGATATTCCAGTTTCATGGACAATTGTTCTAGGGATAGAAAGTGAGAGAGGAATCAAGAATAAAGTCAGAATTTTGGTCTGGGAAGTTATGTGAAAAACCATGCTATTCAGTGAAAAGGGGAATTAAGGAGAATGTGATAATGTGTTAGGGGAATGAGCTCATTTGGAGCGTGTTAAATTTTAGGTGTATTCAGGTTGTACATACTGAGAAGTTCAAAGAAGTGTGACTGAGTAGCTCTGGAGCTAATGAAAGAAATGTGGGGTGAAGACTCCCTCTCTCTCTCCCCCTCCCTGTTCTCTTTCATACACACACACACACACATACACACACACACACACACACACACACACACATACACACACACATACACACACATACACACACATACATACACACACATACACACACACATACACACACATACACACACACATACACACACATACACACACATACACACACACACACATACACACACACACATACACACACATACACACACATACACACACATACACACACACATACACACATACACACACACACATATACACACACACACACACACACACGCTCAGGGAGAATAGATAGAGTGAGGTGGTAAGGGGGCCTAGACAACACTCCTGAACAACGCTGATATTTAAACAATAACTTGATTAGAAAGTTCCCTTAAAAACCATTCAAAGAAGCTGAAGGGAAGGCAGGATCAAATGATGAAATCAAAAACTGAAGAGGAACTTTGAAAAGGACCTAATTGTCAATAGCTTCAAATTCTGTAGAGAGACCAAATCAACTGAACCAGCAACTTCAGTTCCTAGAGCAACTTCAGTTTCTGGGGAGAGGAGAAACTAAACAACAATTAATTGAGGAATAAGTGAAGGCCCATCACACAGCAAGAAATTCAGTTATAAAAGGAAGGTGAGCCATGGGGACATCCCTGTCAGGGACAAATAACTTAAAAGCAATTGTGTATGTATATTTTTTATTTTTAAGATAGAATCGATTTGGACAGCTTTATATACTCAAGGAAAAGTTTTGTCTAACAGAGAGAAATTTATTCTATAGAAAAAATGAAAGAGAATGAACATAGTTTAAAATTAAGGCAGAGGAAATGGGGTTTAGAGCAGAGATAGAGAGGCTTCCATATTAATAGAACAGCATTATCTTCCTAATTCTTCTGGCTTCCAAATGAGGATGTCCATTAACTCAAAAACATGACTTGTCTCTTCCAATCCACATACATGTTTTCATTGGCTAAACCTAATAATCAAATCTAGAATAAGATGTAGGAGACAGAAGTCATTCTCAGAAAGATCTCATACCAGATTCCTTCTTGACTTTAAGTAACAACTACCACCATCACCAGCACCAATACAACAACAATCTAAACCTGGACTATAGTGTCAAAAGCACTTTCACACACCTTATCTCATCTGGCCTTCTCATTCATATTTGCAGCGTTCTTCTACAAGACTTGCTGAGAAGGCTTCAATAGTGTATTAATTACATTATCAGAAAGTATCCTACATGGAGTTGCCTCTAAAAGAAACCAGAGTAAACTGAATCCCCACCTTGGTCTTGCCGATTGTTTCTCAATAGAAAATATGAAATGAAAAAATAGCTTTTACCTGAGCCATTTTGCCAGGGGCAGCAGTCTGAATCAGAGAGAAAATACTTGGGCAAATTCATTTATCATCACTCACCTTTTTCAACTCAGTAAAACAGTCATTATTGTTATTTTTTTTTATCAACCTCATTTTCTTTTCAAATCAGGAATTAAACTATTCTTTGCAACTTAGGCAAACTGTAGGCAGGAGACCCAGGTTACAATTGGACAGAAAGTCCCATTTAGTATAACATTAAATAATAATCCTCACTCATAGTGGCTAATTTTACATCTGAACAACTGTAATATCCATCATTAGAAGGGGTCTATGCCTTCACTAATTTCATTCTAAAAACAATCCTCTCAGACTATTTTTGCCAAGTATCATATGAGTTGCCTGGCAACTGCTAAGAACAAATGCAAAGAAAGAGAGGTGATTTAATAAAGAACTCAGACACAATCAATACCTTGTAAAAATGAATTAGATACCTGCTTTACTCAGAAAAAATAAATATCCCTTGAGCTGATTTTAAATACAAAAATTAATAACTTATTGTGAATCAGCTATAATATAATTAATAAAAGAGAGTAAGACATGGAAAATGATGAAAAGTAACCAAAGAAGCATTTAAGAAAATGTTTTTTTCTAGCCCACAATGAGGTTTTGTTGGGCATTAGATCCCAGGGCTTATGAATGCATTGCACTCACAGGCAACATTCTTTAGAAATTTGTCTGTGAATGTGAGAAAGCAAGAAAGAAAATCATACCTTATCTACCAGGTGGATTTTACAGGTTTGGGAATTTAACAGATTGACAAGTTTTGCAAAAGCATTAAAGAACACTAAACATTAAAGAAATGGAAAGTTACCACCAGTAAAAGGTGTTTAAAAAAGAAGAAAACCTCAATATAGAGCCCAATAATTTCTGAGTCATGCAAGGATTCGATTTAAGATTAAAAAAAAAGAAGTGAGGTCAGGTATACTCATTCTCTTGTATTAATAAAGAATGCTTTGGTTGCAAGTAATAGAAAGATATCTTAAATAATTTAGGAAGAAATAAAAAGTGATTGGTTGGATACTGAGCTATTACATGTAATCTTGGCAGGCACAGAGACTTAGCTTGCAGGGACAATCACACAGACATCTGAATGCCCCCAGAACTTTCTCTTTGCATACTTCACCTATGCTTCTTGCTACTTAGCACTTTCTTCTCCAACTTTCTCCATATGGTAGAAATATGACCACTAGCTGAGCCCAGGGCTCACTTTTCAAAGTTTCAATACTAGAAAGCAACGGTTACTCTTGTCTTCTTATACTTGGCTTGAAACACCTCAAGGAAAGACTTGGATTGCTCAGTCTAGGATCACATGTCCATTACAGAATCATTAACTGTGGTCAAGGAGTTGGACCCTAGTATTCGTTGCCCCCATTGGAACATAAAAACTGAAAAGGAGGAGGAAGAGTTTTCCCAAAGGAGGAGAATATATTAGGAAGAAGATGGGAAGGCTTCAGGCCAGACATAATGAGTAAGGGACTGAATATGTTCAGACTTTGGATTTCTATTTCTTGGTTTGCCATTTTATGTAACATTCTCAAAAGTTGACTCGCAAACACTATATTTAGATGCCCAGCTCTACTTCTCTTTTAATATGTTTCACCCTTCTATTCATCCTTTTCTTATAAGGATTGGAAAAATAGTAGGATGGAGAAAGAGGGTTATGTGCCCATAGCTCAAGGCGAGCTGCAAGACCCTTGAGACCACAGAAGAAGGACTGTCTAGGTGGTAATCCTCATACTTTTAAAACTTAATGATTGAACTCAGACTCTCTCCGGGTTGGGAGTGAGCCCCGGCGTGTGTGAATCACATTTTCTCATTCTGCCAATCATACATGTAGTTTAGTAGTAGGGTCTGAGTCAATGCTCAGAGTGTTAGGTGGCTGATCTGGAAGCAGAAGTGACATGCTGTGCACCAGACGTTTCTAAAGCACAGATCCTGGAGGGTAGTAGACGGCTAAGTAAAATGCTTTCTTTAGAGCAAAGGGAATTTAATTCACCTACCATATTAATTTTCCCTTCTAGAGGCATCAACTCATTCAGTTTACAGGAAGTTAACTGCTGACCCTGGGAATCTGTACCTGTCAGTTATCAAGCTCAAGCCTTAAGGAGGTGAACTTCCTAATTTGCACTTTGAGTGGCAATGCAGAAAGGATGCAGCTTCTGCATTATTCACAGGGTGAGAACTATTAACAAACTAAAGAATGTTAAAGCTGAAAAACACGCTTGTCAATTTCAAAGTGCTTTTGTTTGTTTTCCTAAAAATGAGCCATATTCAATCTTTGTTGTTGTTGTTGTTGATTTTATAGCACAGGGAACTCTACTAAATATTCTGTGATGACCTATATGAGAAGAGAATATGAAAAAGAATGAATACATATTCAATCTTTAAGCAGTCAAATGAGAAAACTAAAATAGCTATTGTCTAAACAAATAGATAAATGTTCATTTTTTGCTACCTGCTGAGGGTTTTCAGATGAGAGTTCTTCATTTTGACTTATCTCTACAGCATGGACACACTCATCGTCCTTTGAAGAGCCCCAAATCCCTCAGCATAGCCAAATTGAAGGTCCTCAGCAATCTGTCCTCAGCCTCACCCATCAGTGCTTCCCTCCTGTAAGCAGGGTGTGACCACAGCAGACCCTTCACCATCCTGAGGAGAAGCCCTGCACTTCCCAAGCTCTTCACCCTTGCTCCTGCTGAACCTCTCTTGGGATATCCTTTCATCCAATTCTCCGGAGTCTTGAAGGTCAGCTTAACTCCCACTACTTATGTAAAGTCTTCCCTAATGCCCGTCTACTCCTCTACTTCGTTCCCTCCCAAACTGGCAGCTATGTCTCTTCTTTTATGCATCTACAACATTTATAAAAAAGTGTTTCACTATATAACATTCAATATGGCACATTTGTATATTCTACCACTGTTGCACGTTCCAAATTCTAAACTGTGTTATATTTATTTCTATGAATTTCCTCTCTCCTAATTGCCAGAAGTTTCCTTGAGATCACGTCTGCTGATTCTGTATCCTAGAGTGTCTACCAGAGTACAGTGGGCAAACACTTATTATATTGTAATGTTGTATGTTCTTCACTATTTTGCAAGCTCCTTGGGAGAAGGACACTTTCTTCAACTTTGTATTTCTATTACTGACCCACAGGCCTGTGACAGAATAGGTCATGAGAAAGCATTTTCTAAATGAGAAAATCAATATATGCATGGAATTGCTTAATTACATCACTGGGCTACTAAATTATCAAATATACCAGATCCTAAAAGCCATTTTTCCCTAGACCAAGACCTATGGGTACTCTGAGCAGGTTAATAACTTGATACCCCTTCAAAGTCATATTGTTTAAATACTTGTTCAAGATTTATTTAGTGGGCACAGACTCTGTACCTGTGAGAATTTTTGTTTTGTTTTGTTTCTTTTGAAGCTACTATCATCTTCTATAGGACTGGGTACTAATTGGCCATTATGTGAGGATTCATATGTGGAGGTCTAAATAAACTGGTATCAAATTTGGGGGTGCAGATGTTAAATCTACTTATAGAGCAATATTCTGGATATCTCTTAATCTAGCTCTGATTATGAGGTTCATCCATTGCCTCAACTATGATATCTAAATGACTAAATCCACTTATTCAATGAATATTAAGACTTTGTACAACATATTGCTTCTTATAGTCCTTAAATCCTTTATGCCTCATCTTTCTCTTGTGCAGAAAGGAGATACTGACCCCCACCTTTTCAGGATATTGACAAGATAAAATGAAAAATGCATGCATAATACTTAGCTTAGTACCTGACATGTAACATGTGCTCAATAAAAGACAACAGGTTAACAGGATTTTTTTTCCACTAGAGTCTACCAGCACTGTCCAATAGTCCTTTCTGTGATGGTGGGAATGTCCTATTGCTATATTGTTCTTTACAGCAGATACAAGCCACATGTGGCCACTGAGCAATTAAAATGTGACTCATGTGACTGAGAAATTCAATTTTATTTTAATTAATTTTCATTTAAATAGCCACATGTGGCTAGTGGCTACCATATTGAAGAGCACAGGAAGTGTAAACTGCCATTGAGAATGGTGCTATGTCTTTTTCATCATATCACCAACAACGATTAGAAAATTTCCTGCATACAGTAAGGGTTTTGAAATGTTTGAGGAATGAATGGAGTGAGAAAACTTTAAATGAAGTGGGAAAAGTAGGATGGAGCAAACAAAATAAAGACATGATTTCTGGCATTTGAGTGGTGGAGAAAAGAAAAACTAAGAAAAGAGAGCTGACACATATTATGGCGGCCATAGGTTGCTATGGGCCAATCAAGGTCCCACCAGAATGAAAACCCTCAAGTCAAAGACAAACTCATACTATACTCCAACTGGAATTAAAGTCAACTAGCAGTTTCTCCCTTCAATGCGATCACTGCCCCAGTATGAAGATCAAAACAAGTATCACAGAGCAGAAATTTAGGAAAGATGGAGGTGAAAAGAGTAGGCAGGAGAAAGAGAAATCCATTGCCCTGGTGCTGGCCTTAAAGTCAAGAGCCCAATTCCACAGCTTCCTTGGAAGTGTCTGAAGTCCCATCACAGCAGCCTCCAGGACTGCAGAAACCCATATATCCGATGTATTGCCTTTCTGCTCTTGGTAAGCTCCCCTCTTACCAAATAGGAGAAGGACATACATATAGGATTTGCTTCTCCACATCTACCCCTACTCTTCAAAATCCCTCACCCTCTGAGTCAAATGGTCATCTCCTGCTTTCAATAAATTAATTCTAGTTTCCTTCTGGGGTTATTCATATATGGGATCAGGTTGACACTGATTTATCCCTATCATCCTAGCTAGGGATATAAAGTTAAGGCGAGACTAAATCTCATGAAACATTCAGAAAGAGTCAAACCAGCAAGTAATATAGAACCATAAATGCATATTGCCTGGGCATTCTAGGATATTGGCATAAGATGATCCTAGCTTATGGAGCAACGTGTGCTACAGAATAAATGGGAAAAAACGGTCTAAGGGCAAGAGCATGGAAGGCCTTGTGTGCCATACTCAGCAAGGCAGTTAGGGACCCTTTAGAGAACTTTCAGCAGGGAAGAAAAGAGATGAAAATGACATTAGAAACCTCAGGCCATCTGAATACAACATTCTAAATTTCCATTATAGATGGTGAAGAAGATGCAATCAACAGAACGGCTTAAAAAGCACCATGTCATCCAGTCCTAGCCGATGACTTCTGTAATGCACCAGTCAAGGTCAGAAGGATGGGAAACAGATTTCAGTTCCACTTGGAAGGATGCAGTCCATTTATATAGATCCACAGCACTGATGCTTTAAAAATTGAGGGTGGACCACTTTAAAAATGATTTGCAAAACAAACTGGCAAGTATAACTGGCAAATATAAACAGGACAATATAATTGATCTCTCATTCCAGATTCAGTTGAAAATAGCAGTCCTGGGGCCATTGTTAAGGCACACAGTGGGCAGAGAAAGTTGGAATTCCACCCAGTTTTTATTCCCTGAGAAACAGTGGGGGTCTTGGCTAATAGAGCTGTGAATATTCAGTGAGGGTCAATAATCAGTTTACCACAAAAATAGCAGCCATCACAGCTCCGACAGCTTACAGGCTTGCGAGGAAGGGCACCCTGTACCCACTCACATGTTTGGTAAGAGATGGAGGAAACACCATCCTCATAAGCGAGGCTTCAAGGCTTGCTTTTTGATGGTTCTGTCACAGGAAGGATTAACAATGCACAGCCTCCTTCACTGCTGTTTTCACAGCTAGTATTTTAAGATGCCCAGAATCGCTAAGGAAGCTGTTAGTATCTAACTGAAATAGGAGCAGGCAATGATTTACATGCGTTGTTGGGAAAAATAAATAAATCCCCATAACAGCATGTTGGTTACGTAGAGATAGCCCTGCTGTTCAGAGTGAGCAGCACACGGGGTGCACTGACTAGGGGCACACCTTGGAGAGGCCCCCAATCATATTCAATTCTTGTTAGGCTCAGACAAAATGCTATTACTCTCACGAAAGTCTGCTGAAACTGTGCTTCTTTGTTTCCTGGGACTTTCTGCCTGTGAGGAATAGGGAATAAAGGAATGCACAAAGGGCGAGCTGAAAGATTATAAAAACAAATAAGCAGGGGGAATTGTAAGAACATTCTTCCTGATGGGATGCCCGCCCCACCAAGGGCCCTTCCCAAGTGATGGAGAAGGTTCATAGGGATTCACCCATACAGATCAGGGTAGTTTGAAAAACAAAACAACAACAAAACAAAAAAGCAGTTGAAAACCTGAGTCTTGGAGCTATATGCCTCCAGCTATAGCTGCTCTGGGCCCACCTCAGTGTTGCCATCAAAGCAGACCATTGTGAAAGAGGGCCTGGGAAAGCCTAATGTGTGTGCCTGGAGTTTGGGAACAATAAGCCTGGTGCTGGCTTCTCAAGCATTACTGAAGAGGCTATGCTTGCTCTGGTAGCTCATACAACAGAGGAAAGAGAGACAGGGGCTAAGACGATGGATAAAGAGAGAGAGTGGGGTAAGGTACTGGCAAAGGATGGGAGGGCATTTCCACTGTGTTCCATGACCCCCTTAGTGGTTCTTCTGGTTCCACATGAAGAAGCAAACAGGGTAGAGGGAGGAGCAACAGTTTGGGGTTCTCCAGGTGATCAATGGACACTCAAGGTAACAGCCATTAGAGGGCTGGGCAGACTGTCAGAGGGCTGGGCCAGTGCTGCTCCTCTCTCAGGGGCTCCTCACTGATGGGGAGCCAGCGTGAAGCTGCACACTGTCTCCTCCACAATCGAGCCCACCATCAACTGGGACCACAGCATCAGACAAAGCCAGCCTGCCCAGAGCAAGGCCAGAGATGCTTCCAAATGACTCACAGGTGCCAGACCCTTCTTCTTATCTCCCAAGGTCCTATGCCCCCCAACCTCACTGAAGCCAGACCCAGAAAAGAGGGAGGGAGAAGAACCTCACAGCCAAACCACACTCAACCAAGCTCAGCACCCCAACGCTCTACTTCGTGGTGATGAGTGGGAGGCAGAGTCAAAGAGCAGACAGGACAGACCCTCTCACCGCTCCACGCCACCCAAGATAAAAATCTGACCTGCACTGTGGGGAGGAAGAGATGTTAAATTGGGCACAAGAAGGAAGTTTTAGCTATAATGAAACTGTAATGAATTAAAGTAACCAGAACTACAACATATGGGAAAAACGGCCAGCAAGGACGTTGAGTACAGAAAAGAACAGGAAAAAACAGAGTATGGGTCAAAGTAATAATTGAATAAAAAATAAACTTTTATATATTAATACCCCACAGCTTGCAGACTACTCAATAAACCCATTACTGGGGTAGTATATTTAATTAACAGTTACATATTTAGCTCTCACAACAATAATGAGATGAAAATTGTATTATACTCACTTGATAGAAAAGTAAGTTGAGGCTAAAAGAGGTAAGCTTCCCAGAGTTCATTCATTAAGCTGGGATTTGAAACCAGGTCCATTTGGCTCCAAAAAACATGCTTTTTTTCTTTCAATCATCTCACTTTCTGAGGTTTTCTTGGTGATGGGATAGCTGATCTTCAAGTTCAGAAAAGACCTTCTGGGTGTGTGCTAAATGTTGGTAGTAGAATAAATTATATATAAAAGGATATATTACAGCAGCAACATAATAAACAATAATAGTGGACCAATAAGTGGAGAAGTAGGAATAAGGTGCTGGGAGATCTGGCAGCATGCAGGAGATCAACATCTCAAAAGGTGGGCAAAGTAATGTGACAGTGACTAAATGGGCAAAGGCAATAGAGTGTGACAGACTGCATTTTCCAAAGATTAACACAGCCGTATCTCCAGATATCTAGTTCTTCTAAAACTCTTGTTACTCTCCATCAAGAGGTAGAGACTAAGTCCCATCTCCTGAACCTGTGTGGGCCCCTGTGACTGCTTTGACCAACCGATTATGGCTCAAGTGTCTCTGAGACTGGATCCAAAGAGTGTCATGTACTCTTAGCACATTTGCTTTTGGAAGCCTCCCACCACGCTGTGAGTAAGCCTAACCAGCCCTGGAGAGAACCATGTAGAGAGAAACTAAAGACCTCAGACCATCTTCCTGAATTAGTTGCCGAAGACAGCATCAGAGAGCCTGCCATGTGAATGATCCAACTTGAAAGTGAATCCTCAGTGTGTAAGATGAAGCTGAATTCTGTAGGGCAGAGAAAATAATTTTCCCTCTACCCTTCTAAGTTCTTGGCTGAGACTCCTAAGAATATAAATATTAACAGGAGAAAAACAGAAGTTTAATAACATGTATACCTCCTGTATACATGAGAGATATCCAGCAAAACTGAGTAACTCCCCCAAGTGGTCCAAGCCACCACCTTAAAAACCATCTCCAGCTAAAGACAAAAGAAAGACTGGGGATGGGGGTGGCCAGTTATGGGAGGCAGACAGGAAAAGCACAGTGACGAAGCACGCTGTTATGCAGATCCAAGTCAGCGCCTCCTTCAATGATAAGACTTTCTATCTAATGAGAGTCCTCCTTCTCTTCCTGGTACAGAGAGGGAGACACCCTTACAAACAGAGATTTCCCTTATAACTAAATGTCTCTTACAAAAACAGTAACTTCCCAGCTTTCACAGCTTCTTCCGAGTGTGTTGCTTTTAAAAATAATCAGCTTAAAATAATCCTTATGACAAAGAGGCATATTTTGGGGTGGCAAATTCTGCTCCCTTCAATACCTATAAATATTTCTTTGTTATTTTTTAAAGCCCTTCTAGCATTTCTTAGGCCATGCCTTGCAAATGTTCTCAGCTATGTGCATGACCAAGCTGAGACTGAAGTGAAAGGTATAGGTATTGACTTCAGGGTATGACCATTCTTCGTTAAGCTATGAAATTAAAACTCTGAATTTAACAGGCAATCAGGAAAATAAAACATAACAAAACAGCTGACACCACATGGAGCACAGAGGAGCCATTCCTGAAAAACCTTACAAAACTGTAGATTTACACAAAAGGTTAATACTTCTTATTCTCTCAAGACTATAAAGTTTGGGGATAGTTTGTTTCATAGTAACAGTTAAGTGATACAGAAATCCCATCATAGAAAGTGGAAAAGAGGAACTGGACTCCAGTCTCTCAGACTATAGGGGAGAACTCACGACAAGAGCCTAGCCTGGAGCAACTGGCTTATGAAACAGAACTTCCGAAGTGGGGAACAAGATAGACCATCTGTTTTTAGACGTTGGGTGAAAAGCAGGGGCTTAGTCCCAGGGATCAAGGTATAAGCCCAAATAGTAGGCACTTAATTAGGGCAGGTTTAACAGGTCTGACTTGATGTTCAATGAGTTAATTGGCCTCAGATGTGGAAACAGGCAGGGGCTATCCTGAGGGACTGGAAACTAAGGCATGTCATTTTATTGAGTTTTGTACCAGACCATACGCATCATTTCAAGATTTTAGTACCAGAATGGCAAACGAGTTTCAACTTCCAGACAACTCTGATTTATTAGTAGTGGTTGCCTAGAGTAACATATTGAGAAAGATTGTGAAGCAGCATCCGGGCTCAGCAGGAAAGACTAGGAAGACTGATTAATGATGTCTTTCACTAGTACAGAAAAAGCTATGTGACATGAATACCATGCATTTCCTAACCCCGTGTTAAATGTGACTAATTGCCACATTGTAAATGTGGCCCTCTTCATAGGACCCAGTATAAAAACAAATGCAAAATACCTTTATTGCTTTGTACAGTATTAGGTGTGTTTACCACGAATTAAAGAACAGGTCTGTAGTCCAGATGAGTGTTAAATTGGTAGTCTGAACTAACTTGTAGTATGACCTTGAGCAAAGCACTTGATCTCTTTTCTTTTCTTCTGTAGCACAAGAATATAAAATCTTCCTAACAAGTTTGCTATGAGGATGAATGAGAGAACACAAAAGAATATGCTTTGTAGAATATGAAGGCTACATGCATACTAGTAGTTATTAAGACTTATTTTATTATGGCACATTCTTTTCCTATTTTGTCCAAACCTGTAATTCGTATTTGTCCCAGCTCTTTCACTCTCTATGCTTAATCCATCCTATACTACCTATACTCTCTATCTCTACCTATAACTATACTCTCTATCTAATTAATCACA